>NW_026927341.1:0-30287 GCF_032062105.1 Saccostrea cuccullata | reverse complement strand
CGCAGGCGACAAATATCAAAGGTCGCTTACGCATGTTGACATTGAAGCTCTGTAACAATACGTGCATGATTGATTTGGCAATAGGTGTTCTTGAAAAGTGACTCCAAATAATTTACCCTGTCCAGAAAGAAGCTTAGATGAGTAACCCTTGAATAAAAAGAGTTTGATTTTTTTCTTTTTGTTCACGTTTCTTTTCAGTGGACAAGTCACGATAGCTCAGTCCGTAGAGCGGTCACTACTTGATCGGGAGGTCGTGAGTTCGAATCTCAGCTGCGATTGTCCAAAATGGCCTTCAACTATTTCTTTGTCATGTGCTTGTAACTTAAAGTGAAAGCTGTGGGTCTTTCAGGAGGCCTTTAAATGTCTTATGTTATCATATCCTATATAAATTAAAGATATTTTGACATCATTAAGCCTGTTCAATTCTAATATAAGTGAAACTTGTAAATTCACAACCATTGTCTTTATAATTTGTCACCTGCCGATTTTTTTTTATATTCTGATTATACACAAAATGCCTCGAATCTCAGCCTGTGATTGTCCAAAATGGCCTTCAACTATTTCTTTGTCATGTGCTTGTAACTTAAAGTGAAAGCTGTGGGTCTTTCAGATGAGGCCTTTAAATGTCTTATGTTATCATATCCTATATAAATTAAGATATTTTGACATCATTAAGCCTGTTCAATTCTAATATAAGTGAAACTTGTAAATTCACAACCATTGTCTTTATAATTTGTCACCTGCCGATTTTTTTATATTCTGATTATACACAAAATGCCTTGAAGATAATGTAAAAAAACTATTCATGATTACTAAATATATGTGTATTCTTTGATGACCAGGTGGTCTCAACAGTATATTCGAAAAACATTTGTTAGAAATTGTGCAATTCCATTTTTAAAATTAAATAAATGGGTTACATTAAAAACATTAACGGCCTTGTTTTGCAGACCACCTTGTATTCATTTGAAGCAGACTTCATTAATTTAAATATATATATAAGTATCATAAAAACTTCTTGATGTATAATGATTTTAAACCATATTTTATCAATCATTAATCTAATTTTGTTTGTATTCTTTCCTCTCATTAGTTGATTTTCAAAAAAACGCACCTTATTTTGTATAATCTGGCTTGGTATGGGGTTACACCCCCTTGACGACCAGTAGAGAGCATAATCATCTTATATGTGCAGTACCCTCATTTCTAGTCCTCGGAATCCATGGAAAATTCCAGATTTAATGAATGTACCTTTAACTTCAAACTGTTACTCGAGCTTACCCTATGTTAACAAACATCATGGCTGCTAGATCTATGTATCAGTTATTACCTCCCAATCGCTTCCCTTACTACTGTTGTATTCTTGCGCGTTTAATTTGAACACATAAAACACACTTTTTCATCTGAAGTTGTTTAATTATTTTAAAACTAAGTTATAAGCATTCACAGATTATAAAGCGTGAACTGACGAGATTATACTGAATAATTTAGCAAGAATTAGAGTCATCTCTTACAAAATTTAAAATCCCTTTTCATTGCTACATAATTGGATAAATACCTCTGAAATCTATACGAAAGAGAGCACACCTTCTGACACATCTGTTTTTTAATTAGCTATCCATTAGAATAAAAGATAATGATGAAAAGCTAATGAGTAAGCTTTATGATTTATTTTATGACTTCTACTTCCCTTATTATATATATCTATATAATAAATTCAGTGCTGAATGCTTGAAAACTTGATTTCACATCCCATTATTCTAATATTAACATCAACTGACTAGGTTAATACTATAAAATCACATATTTTCGAGGGGTCAAAAATTTCTGATTCAGGAAAAAATATTGGTTGGTTGGGATCTGATTTCATGGTTGAAGAATTGTTCAGTAGAAATATATGTGAAAGGTTGCATTTCCTGGTTGAATTTAATTCGTGGGTCTCTTTATACCTTGAAAACCACGAAAATTAAACAAAAAAAAAGTGATTTTACAGTAAGTATTTTGATATTAATAAATAATAAATGCATGAAAAACAATTTCCGTTTTTGTTGAATTTGCATTTTAAAACAAATTATTTAAAGCCTAAGGACAAATTATGATTGCAAAAAGTTTGTGGGTTTTCTTCTTTAAAATTCACATACTCATTCTTCTTTCCTTAGAAAATTTGTGTTAATGAAACATTTTCGATAATTTTGCGGCCGATAGCCTACTTTACTTTGATTTAATTTGTGAATAAAAAGCTTCTGTGTCCCAATTTGTCATCTGTCATCTTAGAGAAGGAATAACCGATATTTATGTTTATTTCCTAACAAATTAATTAGATATGGACTGATAACGTCATAAAAAATGTATGACAGATAAAGATCACGTCCTTGTATTTATTGATAATTTTTATCTCAAATAACTTTTATAAGAAAAGGGTATAGGGAATTTTATTATTTATTCTAAAAGATATTTTTTAATGGCTTGAATTTGGAATTAAAAGCAAAATTTTTTTGCAACAATTGGAAGTGTAAGTCAGTTGTATTCAAGGTATAATATTACATTCATATTCAACATAATCTTAAATGAAAGAATTTGCGTTAATGCTATGAATGTGTATTCTCTGCACATCTTATGCAGTATATCAATTGAGAAACATTTTACCAAATATGCTCAAGAACATTACATTTTCTGACTTTATTATTCTTTTGGTAAAAAAAAATCATAATTAATATCTTTTATATAAAGAACCATTCAAAAATTTAGCTAAAACTGCGTTAACAGGAAAACAGATGTATTTATTTAAAATATTAATATTTTAAAGATATCATCCGGTAAAATGTATGCTTTTGCGAAGATGATTGTTCCAAATGGACATCATTAGGTAATGAGATGCCATATGGAACAATAATTCATTTATGAATAGCTGCTTTTTCTCACTCTTTTTCACAAATGAATGGTTTGTTCCACCCACAGCTTGTGTCATCCCAGAGTCCATTTGGACAAAGCTGGACACAGTTGCCATTTCTGCCATTTTCGGGTTGACCAGGATGCCAGTTGGAATAATTTATTTTGGTGTTCCCATTCCAGGTAAAAGTTCCTTCTATGTCGAAATCAGTTGCCCCAATCCACCTTGAGCATGAGCACATGTAATTGCAGACACCTGAATAAAATGGAAATTTAGATACTGTAACTCTTTGAAATCACTCATATATATATTTTTTGTGAGGGTTTAATTTTCGTTGTTATGGTGAAGAGACAAACGATTTCGTATTATTTACGAAATGTGAAAGAATATGGGCGACAAAAAAGAAGAAAAATGCTTATGGTTCGTCAAATAGGAAAATGAAAAATAAAATCCAAATTAAAACGCAGCTATCTTTGATATTTCAGTTGGCATGATGTTTAACTTCTTGTAAAATTTTCATCATTTGCAATAATCTCTAAGGTCTACTAAAAAGCAGGCAATTTGGAAGAAATGACAAATTTTCCACTCTACAAGACGACTTTTAATAGGTAAGTTTTACTCAAATTTATAAAATTATATAACTAATTAATTAATAAATCAATGGTGAATTTTTTGACTAAAAAATTAATAAAATTAGGTGTATGAGACAGAATGATGAACAAAGACAAACTGTATTTTAAAATGCCATTTCGCAATATAAAACTTTTAGAAAACGAGTTATAAATTTATAGAACTTTAACTTATAAAACAAGGTAAATGAATGCAAAATGTCTACAGCCTCTCAGCAAAGGATAAATTATACATGTTCTTTAGTCCTTAATTGAATAAAGGTATCGGTATTACTTTAGACATATTTTCAAAACCAAGTTATCAATTCATTTCTAGCATAGCTGTAAAGTACAGGACAAGAACTTTTTATCAATTATGACGTCATGATTAATCTAGCATCAAAGGTCACCATTAATTTATTTACTAACTCTTGACCTTAACCACCCGGTACGTCATGGAAGAAGAATTTACTCAATCTTGAGAGCAAATTTTTTGTCGCAAAATTAGTATCTTTCGTGGAAATATTTGAAGACAAGTAATTCGCGTTTCATATAACAAAGAAGATTGAAATTCCGATACACGCTTTAAAGCTTTGTGCATTTTGCACGCCTTGTCTGACAATCTTCTTTCAAATGCATAACAAATGAATTCTCCTTAAGCCACAGCATCAATGTCCCAATATATTCTCCGTTATCTATGACTAAAATTCCTCAATGAAAATATTTTACACGACACTGCAATATTAAATACGAAATAAAAGAACTGCAATTTCTTCAAAGGGAAAAATACACATTTTATCAAGTCTTTAAAACTTAACATTCTTACCAGGTTTCTGGGGATAAAGAAAGGCCTCCATTGCCCAAGTATTTTCTATTTCAGTTTCTATTTCCAGTAGGTGAGCCTCATTCTGTTCACAATGTTTCTAAAAAAATATATAGATGGTAAACTAATAATAAGTAGGAATATATGGTAGAGTAACAGAAAAGGAAAGCAAAAACTATACTTTGTACATTAGAACGTGTCTAATAAAAAATCTTGCTTAAGGTCATACGCAACAAAGTTTGAAATTTTTTGGTCTTTTCGCTCAAGATGAAGAGTTCCACTAAACGAAGGACCTGTGTGCAATACTTTTAATGTCTATATATGGATTTGTACACATTATTTTTAAACATTGATGGAAAAAAATCTGGCATTGATGTAACGTAATTTTTATTTATATTTTTCTTTGAATGATGCACAGATTTTCATAATTTGATATCGTCCAAAAATCACTGTTAATGCATTCTGTTTTTTGTCTATGAACATTTGATGGCACTATAATCTTTAATTAAGAATATCTTAAAAAAAGATCTTCAGTGGGCAAGTTACCTTGCGTATGTCCTAGTTACGATGTACCAGGGTTGTTCACAAAAATCGTAGACAATGTTTATAACTTTTCTAACCAAATTTTGCATAGGCATAATATATTTAATATTCTTTAAAATTGTAAGTTCTTTAATATATATATTTCATATTAAATATTTTACAATATTAGGAAATTTACATGAAGGCTGATAAGGTCTGTCGGCGCATGAACAGAATTTGGAAAAATCTAAGTATATAGCTATAACATTAGCTTTTACTTCTTTTGTACTACATGAAACGTTGAACTCAAATTTAGATCAGTGAAAATTCTTAATAATATGTTAAAATTTCATATACATAGCATTAGAAACAACAATTTGTGTCATGATTTTCAAAGTGTTGTTGGGATTGAGTTTGATGAAAATGACGTCGTCAAACGCGTAACCGGCGCATGAGATGTAATAAATTGTATAGGATATGGTTTATATACATCAGAGACGGTTAAAAGAAAAGAACAGAAGTGACATTACAGACTAGAATTTAATGGAGAAGTTATTTTTAAATGGTATGAGAATCATTGAAAGTTATACCGAAAATAGTTACAGCTTGTAAGAAGTAGAATATTGTTTGACTGTTAAACGCAGGCAATGGCGTGTGGAGAAGGAAAAAAATCATGACGTTATAAGAGACGTAAATTACGTTTGCTTTCGTGCACCGATGTACACTTACATGCTTTTTTTAATTTTTAATAATTTTTTTAATCATTGTTACAAGTGTACTTGCACTATTTACTGTGTTGCTGTTAATTTATTATATAATTATTTGCTTAATTGATTTAAATATATACTTTGGTTATTTAAACCTTTTTTCTGAATTTTAGATACAATGTTCAACATTCCTTAGTGTTTTGAGTCTTGGGTAATTAGGAAAGATAACTCTTGAAAGTGGACTTTTTATACCAAATATTTTAAAATTAGAATTTTCATTTTGTTTAAACATTTTTCATTCAATTTGTCACATAAAATTCATTGAAATACATTCCTTGTCTCTTCAGAACTAATTTTCTTAATATTTTATGCACAGATTAAAAAGATAATGACAGTAATTGTTTTTTAGGAGAAAACTATTTTTTCTAATAAAAAAAATATTGGGTATTTTCAGGTATTTTCATTGCGTGTACCTGTCTAAAGAGGTTGTCCATCATTTGGCACTGAAAGTTCTGAAATTCTGGTAATTATGAACTTGAAATAAAACATTTCACTAAATTTGACAAAAGCCAAAAAATTTTGAAAAAAGTATTTATGATATTAATACCTTCATTTAGATAGTTGACATCTACATTATAAGTGATGCTGTAATAAAATCTAAAAATAAATTGTAGAAGTAATGAGCCACCTTAAGTGTGATATCATCATGAAACTTGAAATGCATGATGATAAAATGCTATGACAAGGGAAGAAATTTAATTTAGCAATAAGAAACAAAACTGTTTTCCCTGTCTACGACTTTTTTGGGATAACCATGGAAAGCTTTTGTTGAAAATATCATCTAATCTCGAATCCATCCATTCCAATTTCGTTTGTGAATCAGGAGTGTCCCGATTAGTTTATTAGTTAAATTTAATCACTTTGAACTTACTTTTGCGTTCGCCCAGGTATCTTTTGTCTTGTTTAAGAAATAACAATGGTTCTCAAAAGGAACCCATCCTGGCTGACAAACTAAGCAAATAGACAGTAAAAAGGAAAGATTAGATTTTCAATGTTGATATGCAATTGAGGTGGAATATTTTGAGAAGTAACCTCGAGAAATAAAATTTCCATTTAAAAATAATAATAAACTTTGAAACAAACGATGGTTCTTCGGCTTTTTTTTGTTTGATGCTCGAGTATTTCCATTTTACTATTCAGTATGAGACAAATACAACATCTATAAATGTAAGATTTGATATTAGCTATATCGAAATAGTTGAAATGGTGTATATTCGCTCGGCAAGCCTCGCGAATATATACACCATTTCAACTCGTTGGGTAAAGCTAATATCAAATCACACAATATAGATATCCTCTATATATTACTGATTTTTAAAGCAAAGCATACAATTATAGATATTGCAAAACTACATGAGTAATTGCTATTTCAAATATTGATGACGTATAACTATGATGACTTAGCACCGTTGATGTTGACATGCCTCGAAAGAAAGTTGATCGTGTTCACAATTAAGAATTTTTGCAATCTGCGTCTTTAAAAACATTATGTAGGAATTGCTAGAGACTCAATCGTTTGCGGTTTTAATCGTGTAAGATCGTGCGTTTAGAATCGTGTAAATTTCGTTTTGTAAGTTTTTATCGGAATGTTATATGTAAAATAAGCAAATAAGCATTTCTCTTCTTTTTATTTATTTATTTAAATACAAATAAAATGAATGAAGCGCAATTTACATAATTGAATGCCCGTAAACAAGCAATATAGTAAGTTGTACAATATTAATTGCCACTCTCTGTAACCACTTAAACTTCGTTGCCACGCATGGTCACCGATTTTGATGAAACTTCACCCTTGCTTAGTACTTGACACAAGAAACAAATATCAAACAAAATTTCGTTGCTAAGTGTCTCGGTTGCTATGGCAACAGCCGGAAAAGTTTGAAAAATCGAGATTTTCAGCCACTTTAAATCCTGACTGTGGCTTAATAAAAACTAGAAAAAGCAAACAAACCATTCTAACAAAAACATGACACCTTGATGTCACTTATACTATGAAGAAACTTTTTAGAATATATCTCTAAGTAAGTGGTAACCAAGGGTACATTTGGAATACATTTAAAATGCTGAAATATGCTGAAAAACACTCCATATTAACTAGTGGTAGGTGTTACATGCTAAAACTCAATCATTGACTTAAGAAAAACAATGAAAATGTTTGACCTTAAGTATATAAGTATAAGCAATATTATTCTATAAATAACTTTTATGGTTGCCATGGTAACACAGTGTAACCTTGCAAAACCAGTAACTAAGATTGGGTTAATACTACTGTCTTGAGGAAAAACATGAAAATTCAAGACTGGCAAATATGCATCCTTAGGACCTTGCAACACCAAAACCATAAGAAAAATTGGGTATAATTGCTACTTTGTAGTGTTACCATGGAAACAAAGTACCAGTGCTTAAAAGTGATTTTTTTTCGCTGCATTAAGAATTAAATTGCCATTTAATCAAGAAACAAATTAAAGAGCTCAGCTGGAATAGTCTTATCTGTTAGAACTGAAGTTAAATATCATATATTGATAAAATTTGATGAATAAAACAACACTGTTGCTATGGTTACCAAGAAGGAAAAATGTTCGATTTTTTTAACTTTATATCAATATTAAACCCTGTGTGCCAACTTCTTGCATCCACTTAGAGATTGGATGATAGTCAAAATTAAAAGTCAAGTTAGCTGTTAATAAATATCAATCATAAAAGTTTTGGGAATCTACATTTAAGGGTACGTATCCAAGGAAACAAAATATTTTTCAGGTTTTTAAGCATATATTTTCTGCTTATTTCCATAGCAACGCTCTATTTATAGAATTTAATCTGAATTTTTTGAAATGGAAAAATTTGGAGCACACCAACATCTTATAAAATTGATCATTAGTTATGAGGAAATGTGCTTTTTTTAAAAGATAGGATCATATTTAAACATACATAGTGTTACTTTGAAGGCTCTCTGGGGCATAAAAACCTTGGCAACCATTGCCAACCAAAATGAAATATCATATTTTTTCTTGGTATGTGTTTCAAGGCTCTTTTTTCTATTATTTGGTAACATTTCATCCTATAATTGCTTTTCATGTTTACGAGTATGACTTCATAAAATTCAATGAATATTTTTTTTACTTTTGAATACTTTGTTACCATAGTAACGTATGTAATAGTTGATTTACCAAACATGTTTATCATGCATTTGAGACATCTTACCTTCAACTTTTGGAAACAGTCATTAACAATTGTTTGCTTTGCCGCAAATGTTAACTATGGGGCTCTAAACATGTTAAAAATGCCATTTTTCGAACTTTAAGACATGTTGCCATGGTAACTATAATACATAGCAACCAATTTTTGCCTGATTTCAGTTCAGGGTATCAATGCCTTTTATCATAGAGAGTTTGAAGAAATTCTGAGACTATGCGTGCCACAGCACCTATATAAAAGTTCAAGTCATTACAGAGAATGGCTCTTAAGTTCTCGTCAAATAGCGCGACCAATATTGTGATAAACCGTTCATAGATCTTTAACGTTTTTTAAATCTGATTTTAATTCTTGTTTACTGCTAATTGTGGTAAAGATATATTTACAATCAATACATCAAAAATAAATATTTTTAACAACAAACTAAACATTTCTCAATTCTTACATAAATATTTAGTCGGCAAATATACATGCATACGACATGATTTTTGGAGTTCTTGATGATCTGAGTTTATCTCTAAAGCTTACTTTTAATTAATTTCTAAATATCTGCAAATAAAAAAAGTTAAATTATTGGCAAGTTCATTTTTAGAAAAACATTCAATTAATGGAAATATACGGATATAATTTTTAATTAAAGTCATTCCATTTCGAAAATATCGATTTCTAAATATTTTGGACTATTTTAAGTAAAGAATTGTGCGTTTGCGTTAGCAATCGTGTAAGATCGTGTAACATGTAGAATCGTGTGCGTGAAGGATCGTTCGTGTAACAGGTTTCATCGTGCGTCATCGTTCTTGTAACGTGATCGTTCGTGTAAGTTGTCAACAATAACGTTGCAGCCACTGTACCTACCATCGTTTCGAAACCAGAATGTCCATCTACTGGCAACCTTATTCCTTTTCACCGACTTCTCATTAAGGTGGCATCTCATCAGTTTACACGATTGGAGGTTGGTGTTGTACATGATTCCATTACATTTGGATTTTTGCATAAAGCAATGTAAAGCACAGTCTGTTTGACTTAATTTTTCGATAGAGTCAATGAAGTAAAGATCATGTTTTGGTAAAAGATTGTCAAAAGAAAAATCTCTTATCAATCGAAAACCATACAATGACGGAATGAAACATCCACTGAATACGCTTAAAAATAGAAATAAGAACTCCAAAGTGTATCCTTTCCACATATTCTTTTCTAATGTTACTTTTTTTTATCAGTTAAAAACTAAATACTGATTATCATTACATAGAAACTGATTAATAACTACATATGTTAACAAAAAATGGTGAACATAGCACAAACATTCATTTTCAACCGCTTTGGGCTGTAATGGATTTAAAATCTATAAATGCGCAACCAAGTGACAAGCTGTTGATAAAAAACAATTAGTATCCCCTATTGTCCGTAATGTGGTTCATTTTAAAGAGTTCATAAGAAAAACTCATACACTGAATCTGATCGTTTCCGAAACGTTAATAAATTTTTAATGTTTTTTTTCAATTTTAGAGTTTCTCTGAGCAAAAGAATACTTGGTTAGAAGTGATTATAGCGATAATGAAGTAAAATAGGTTGATATAATTTCGATGAGTAAACTGCGCCGCGGCTTTTTAATGTGATATTGCTTTTTCGAAATAATCTTCAACTTTCAATTTTTTTAACATATAAATAAACCATCTGAAAAGTATTTTTTTCAATTGTATGCAATATGCTTCAAAATGAGTACACCAAAATCTGTGACCTCAACAATTAAATAAAAACTACCATAAGGCTTTTTATAAGAAATATCACTCTCTGGAATCTTGTCCAAATGCCTGGTAGGGTACCTCAATCTTTGGTGGGGACACTTGTTTAAAGTCGCAATACTTACACAGAATTATATAATTTTGAGGAACTTGTCGTCTGACCTTAAAATTATTACTTAGGAAATTTTATCATTTTCTCTTCATATCTATTTATAATATCTGAGTTTGACATGATGTAGACCCACATTTAAGAGTAGATAACGACGATCTAACAACTCTAAAGACTTGCTTGCCTGGTTAAAACTAGAAATGTCGAGCCTTTTCCTTTTCCAAACCAAGATTAACTAGAATTAATATAGTTTTACGTATTTGAACTAAGTAAATTTTGAATGTCGGTTGTATTAAATAATTAAAGAAAAGACAGCTCATTTTCATTTAATAAAGTGAGTTTACATGCACTTAATTTTCCGAAAGATGTGTTTTTTACAGTGATAACTGCGTTTTCAAGCACTGAAGTTTAACCCTTGGTCAGGTGTTCGTTTAATTACAGTGGATGCAACATTATTATTGACAACTTACACAACGATCACGATACACAAACGATCCCGCACGATTAACGCACGATTAAACCTGTTACACGAACGATCCTTCACGCACACGATTCTACACGTTACACGATCTTACACGATTGCTAACGCAAACGCACGATTCTTCACTCAAAATAGTTCAAAATATTTAGGAATCGATAGTTTCAAAACGAAATACGGCTTAAAATAATTTAAGATTTCATATAATTATCAATATTATTTCATAGACTTTGAAAAAACCCGGAAATTGATATTTCTGTAACTAAATACATGTAAGATTTCGTATTTCAGATTATAAATAATTATTTAAGTAATTCTCCAACCTAAGAAAACAGATTTTTTTCGTTCTTTCAGATGTACATGTATGTGGGCCGTATCATTCGATTGAATTGGATTTCATGGTTAACGGTTTAAGACAATATTGATTGCGCTATTTGTAGAAAGCTTACATTGTACGGCTTACTATATTGCTTATTTACGAGCAATAATTAGTTCGTTCTGCATTCAATTATGTAAATTGCTCTTCATTCGTTTTACTTGCAGTTAAATGAATAAATTTAGGGAAAAAACAAGAGAAATGCTTATTTTACAAATAACTCTCCGGTAACAGTTTACAAAAGGAAATTTACACGATTCTAAACGCACGATCTCGCACGATTGAAACCGCAAACGATTAAGTCTGATACACGCACGATTTTGCACGTTACACGAACGAACATGCAGGATACACGAACGATTGTACACGATTGGTTTGTCAACAATATCGTTGCAGCCGCTGAAACCCGTCAATGAAATTTTTAGTTTTTTTAATTCTTCAAAATTGTGTTTACCGAAAATATTTTTATAAAATTTATAACCCTGTTGTGTGAAGAAATCTGTTATAAGAAGCCTTTAGTTGTCCTTCATTTACGATCTTGAAGGATGGACAAATGGGTTCATGAAAACAACCTAAATCAAAGAATTAAATAAGAAAACAGATCATGTACAATTTTACTTTCAACTTATTATTAAAGGTTCATGCTTTAGTCATTGAGCTGACAAAGAGAAAACCCCTTTCCAATCAGCCGCTTTTCTTCACTCTTTTTCGTAAATGAATTGTTTGCTGGGCCCACATTTTGCGTCATCCCAATATCCATTTGGACAGAATCGGATACAGTCTCCATTACAGTCCCTGAAACGTTCTACTTTCCCATTTTTCCGTTCGCTAACCGTTTGTTCACCGTTCGTTCAGCGTTCGTTCAGCGTGCGTTCACCGTTCGCTCTTCGTTCACAGTATTGCATTCACCGTTCACCGTGCGCTCGCGTTCACCGTTCACAAAACGTTCACCGTTCGCTCTTCGTTCCGTTTACTTTGCGTTTACCTTGCGTTCACCGTTCACTTATCGTTCGGTCTTCATTGTCATTCGGAACTCCGAAGTGAAAGGACTTATCTTTTTGATGGTAAGGATTTACACGTTTTTTAATTAAATAACTTAGATATCGTGTTTGAAGAATAATTATTTCATTGCAAAAATTATCTATGATATTTAAATTTTTATTATTATAACTCAGCTGTTATTTATTTCATGAAATTTCCCTAAAAAATAATACATTAAGTACCTACATGTATGTAGAACGATGCTAAAATATTAAATTCAAAAAGGGGCAATGTACAAATGCTTCACGCACGGCATCAATTTGTTGTAATTTTAAAGAGGACAAATTATTAATGGATGTATAATAATTAATCCAAATCTTTTACAGGACAAGAATGCATAAAAAAAATATTAACGCGTATTTTTAAACTACACGTAGGTTTGAGAATTATGAACAGTACTGCAAATATTCAGTTAATTAAATATCCCTAGAGCTAATTAAATTGATAGTGTGTTTTTAAATTTGAGAAAAGACCAACTGTTTAAAATAGTCTATTTATTAGAGCAGGAAAATTCTTCCTTCACTGTACCTAAACATATGTTTAAATATATATTTGCCATTAAGTATAATTAAGACCCCCCCCCCGGTGCCTTTAATTCTCCCGAAATAAAATTCTTAGAGTTTTTCAGTATATTTTAAATAATATTTAATGTGTATTGTAACACAAGAACACCAGTCTTAAAACCAACATCAAAAAGTCATTAAACAATAGTATTTTAGAATAAACTTGTGCCGACAGTAATATTTTTAAATTGGCATGGAATATGTTTCGAATTCAATTTAAAACTTAATCTTTCCAAGAATATTTTCCTATTTTTTATTTATTTTTTTCTGCAGGAATGCAAAAATCAGATCTAGAAATGATAGGGAAAATTTAAAACTTCTTGGAAATACTAAGTGACTCTTTGCCTTCGGCATGTTCGGTGAAACGCGATTTCGACACCTCCAAATGTGTCGAATTATTTTGATTGACAGGACATCACGCTACTATCACGGACTTCCTGTGAACTGTGTGAACTTGATGATGGAAAATAAAAGCCAATAATTTCTGTCAAATGGATTGTTAATCTAAGAAAACAAAAGATTACCTTTACTGCTTGAAATATTTAGGAAAGATAATAAAAATTTTTATTTGATGCTACAGATATCTGAGAATCGAGGGGGTTATCTCTCTCTCTCTCTCTCTCTCTCTCTCGTACAGCACATTATTTATTTAGTTTTGAAATTTTAATCTATTACAAATAATTTGAATGCCTCTTTCCAAAATCTTGACGGAGTATAATCACGGCCGGGAATTTTGTCTTCAGATACATGAAGAAGTTAGCTAAAATAATCGTCATAAAAGAATACAAAAGGCACATAAATATAGAATATTTTGCATTAGAATTTAAATAAAACGAGAGTTTTTATGCAGTGCGATAACAGTCAATGTCAACAGAAAATTGTGAATTTTAAAAAAAAATCCGTTATTTTACCCAGAATCGCATTGGCACGGAAATACATGTATGGTTGTTTCAACCGCGTACAATGTAATTAATTCATTCTATTAGTAGTAGTTTTATCTTCAGAAGTCCATATTATTTTACTGGTGAAAAGAATAAGCATATTTACTATATAAATAGATTAATTTTATATTTAATCTACACGCTTTCGGCAACAAATACACATATTTTACAGCAATTAAAATCGTGTTATAAAAATATCAATTTAAAACATAGGTATATTTATGTACAGAAAAAATGTTATTATTATTCATTTATTTATTTAACTATTTATTTACTTATTTATTTGTTTATTCATCTATTGTTAATTTATATTTAAGTACCTGAAATTAGAATTATAGAATGATAGAATAAACTCGAAGCAAGGAAAAGATCGGAGGCATTCTGAATAAATCGTTCATCTTGCGTTCACCGTTCGTTCACCGTTTACTTTGCGCTCGCGTTCGCGCTCCGTTCGCGTTCTGCGTTCACTCACCGTTCACCGTTCACACATCGTTCACCAAGTTGCGTTCAGCGTTCGCACATCGTTCACCCACCGTTCGCTCTGCGTTCGTTCACCGTTCGTTCACCGTTCAAGTGGGAAAGTAGAACGTTTCAGGGACTGTACCTTCGTTGTCTAACCGACCAGGGAACCAGTTGGAATATGTTACTTTGGTATTGTTTTTCCATGTAAAATTACCTTCTTTATCGATATCTCTTGCTCCAGTCTTATTTGCGCAGAAACAGATTTTAGGGCACTGACCTGAACAGAATGTTTTACATACTCTAAAGCAGTTTTATTCTGAACTGGGTTTTATTTTCGTTGTTTGTGAAATGGTCAAAGATTTATGAAAGAAATTGTCAAACAATCCAAGAAAATGCATATGGGTCAACAGATAAGAAACTAAAAAGCTAAAATTCAATTACACTTTTTTTAAAAATGTAACATGGGAACGGTAATCTTCTATCAAAACTATATCAGTTAATTTGCTACAACACTGTTACAGCAAATATGGTCAAATAGATAACTAATTTTTCTAAGGGCAAAATAGAAATTATATCAAGTTATCAAAATTTAATACACTCACTATGATCGTTCACAGTATTTCTAAAAAATACATCTATGTCCCTTAATTCTCCTGCCAAACGACTGAGCTTCATTTTGTTAAAAACAGGCAAATATATATGTAACTTCATGTAGAAGTGAAATATGTCATTCATTAACTCTTTACAACTTACAGAATTGCAATGCAACATACACTGAATCCTCGCGTCATAAAAATATTACTTTACCATTTCCCCGCAAGCACTTTATGGCGGGTACAAATTTCTCTAAATTTAGCGTACATAATATTCTGAAATAATATTTAATTAGAAAAAAAAACTTTTCTTATTTTATGAGATTCAAGCAAGTATAAAATAGTTGGAATTTGGCAATAAATTGAAGATTAAATGAACTTTTCAAAGTGCGTGAAAATGCGTGATTGCGGGGAAACGGTAAATGCGTGATTTTGCGTTAGAAATAGGAAATGGTATATGCGTTAAAATGCGTGACTGCGGGGAAGGGTGTTAAAGTAAATGACGGAGAAGTAAAACGCAGTTAACAAAATGGTAGTCAGAAAAGAGAACTCAAATATTGAATATATATTACACATCTCATGCAAAAAAATCACACAATCTAACCCCCAGCACTATCATTACATTGTATCATACAGGTTTAATGTACATAGGAAAAAGGGGGTAAACCAGACTAGAATAAGAATTACAAACCTTTAATCTTTCACATTGGACAATATACATGTACTTCAAGTTGACCCCCTTATGAACATCATAAAGTTCAAAGACATACACAAAATGCTCTAAACTACTGCCTGCCATCCAAAAAGAGGGTAAAACAAAATAACAAATAGCCACATTCTAAGCAAATATTGGATCCATTCCACAAAGTAAAACATACGAATGAAGAATAAATGATGCAGGATTCTCCATGAGTTGTTTTACTGTGTTGCTCCCGAGACAGTAAAATTTTCCCCGACACAGTAACAATTCAAATTGTATGCATGCAACACAGTAAAAATTTTGCCGACAGGGTACGATTTGTGATAATTAGAAAATCTAAACACACCAATTCTCTCTAACTGAAACTTTAATTACACAATAAATTATTGTATCGTCTTTCAATTATAAAAGTTAGAGCACTTAAACACTAGGGCTTCACCTTGCATAATCAATTATCTCCTAGACCCTCATCGGACTTTACGCATGACGGAACAAAGACAAATAATTTGTTTTCACAATTCCATGTAAGTGTTAATTGGTAGTTGCAGTAAGATATATTATTTTTAAAATTTTTTTAAATATGTCTTTTCTATAGAGCCACGGCTCTAGAATTACTTTAGCACTATAAGTCAGACTTCTATAAGTCAGAGATATCGTATCGAAGTCATTAAATTGCTCGTGTTCAAGGAATTCTTAAAATATTTTACTGTTCTGAAGTTTTTTTTTTGTAATGTGATAACTCGATCAAGAAAACTGATAAATAAGTGTGTGCATGTATTCTTTTGTAATATTCATAAAAAGTGATTTAGTTGCGAATTTGATCACGAATATACCGCGAAATTTTAGTTTTTCGCGTTAGCTCTGCAACACAGTAACATTTCAAATGATGGAGAACCCTGTCTGTATGTGATGTTTATATATTCCCTGTGCGTACACAAGATATTAATTATCGCGTAATTTTGCGACAAACAGAACTGAAAGTCCGAAATCTGTATAAAAACTTTATAAAATCACTCTTGATAAATCGTCCACGCGAAAATAATTGTTACCGAGTTGAGCTGTCAAAGAGGCATTTCCCTATTCTAAGTACACTTAAAAAGTAAAGATTTTACAGTACATTCATATACTTGACAACCAACAAAAAAGCAAACCAAAAACTATCTATACGGTAAAGAGTACAAGTTTGTGTAATCTTAATGATAAATAATCACGGATTTCTATGATTTCAACTTCACTAAAAGTCCGAAAGCCCTTTTCAATAAATTCATACGTTAAAATGTCTTTTCATCATTATCTAATTCGGTTACTTTCCTGATGTCTAAATAACACAAACTTAATTGTAGGCCCTATACATTTATCTCTTTATCCTACTTTTGCGTTCTCCCAGGTATCTTTTGTTTTCTTGGTTTTCCAAAGGAATCCACCCTGGCTGACAAGCTAAAGAAACAAATAGTAAAAAAATTACATATATAGTTTATTTCGATAGGTAATAGAGATTAAATATTCTGAAATGTTACTTCCAAGAGAATTTCAACTTTAAAAAAATGAACTCAAAGTAATTTTTTATATGATTATGTAGATTTTGTTTTTTATTCCAAAAAAATATGACAATTTTTATTTTCGGATGAGACCTGATTCTAGTGTTAATCTCAATCCAATGTATTCAAATTAGGAAAGTAGAAAAGACAAATGACGTCAGGTCCGTGGAAAAAATTGCTTTGATTGGAACAAATATATTACACATCTTTGATCATTTAGAAAGAGGCATTGTTTTCATCTGTTGAATATACGAATTATATATTTTGAAAGGTTCATCAAATATTGGTGCTGGACAAAGATTTGATCATTTTAGTACTAATTGGTATTTTCTCCGTCATTTACAAAAATGAAATAGCATTTGTTCCAGTGTCGTCAGATATATACACACCTAATAATACAAAAGACATGTTGTACATACGAGTAGCTTAATTAATTACACCAAAGTACATTCGTATCGTAAACTTTTTAATTTATGCATACGATTCATAGCAATATTGATACTTATATACCCTGAAACGTACAACTACCCCACGCAAACGCAGCACGAACGATACACGCTCGAAAACGGTTTACACGAAGACTACATTGTTTACACGAAACACTACATAGTTAACATGAAACACTTCAAGGTTTACACAAAGCGATTTGCACGAAAGTCTGCACTGTTTTGAACATGATTTTTACACGCTTTGCTTTCAATCTTCATTTCTATTCGGAATCTATCAGACTTAAACATTGTTTTAAATCATTACAGATTAATCAAAGATTTGTTCAGAATTATGCATGAAACATATGGAAATAGCTAACAGTATTCAAGATCTAAAGTTCACTAGAAAATACAAAATAGGAGTAGAGCAAACAGGGAACGCTAAAGCATCGAAGGTGGGGTCAGGTGCCATGGAGGAGTAAACATCCCCTGCTGACCAGTCACACCCACCGTTTGATCCTTGTCAAGATCGGGAAATAACGGAAAATCCGTCATCAATTCAGTGTAAAAATAATGTACTAACAATTAGTATATACGAGGGTTGTCCGGTAAAATCGTGGACAAGTTGTCTAGTGTGAAAAATAATCATCACTTCGTTATGAAATTTTTACTTCTTTTTCGTACATATTTTATTAATAAACATAGCAAATTTCAGATAGATATATGCATAAATAAACAAACTATGATATTTTATTTAATGCATTGTACCGCCTTACGCCGCACAGATGAAAACGTCAGAGTGTCTTAAAAAAGCGTCATGTGTCATCCTTGCTAAAAATAAAGTTAGATGAGTCCCTCTACAATTTAGGAATTTCATTGTGCACGTACTCGGGTATCCATAAACAGTTGAGGAACCAATCTGGCAAACACATAAGATCTTCTGAAGATTTATTATTAAGTTACAGACAATATTCTCACCAATATTCAACTAAATATAAAATCTTATATCGACAGTCGACAGTGATAGCGTCTTTTGCTATTACAATAACAGTTTGTCCGTATGTTTTGTATTACCTGGGGACTCGATCAAAAAAGACTTTGATGATAAACGCCCCTTTCATTTGTGTAATAGAAATTTATTTTTATTTATGTTTTTTTTCTTACATTCATTTAGTCTCTAAAGGTGTCATTACAACATCTTAATCAAATTGAACTGTTCTCTGGTGCGCCTTAACGTCATGAAACGTCGCCATTTTTCATTTGTTTATCAATTTTCCATTTAGAATGCTCGGGAAACTGTCAAAAATTAACCAAACATTTTTAAGAAGACGACAAAAAAGATAATGAAATCGAGTGAACAAAATTTTTACCCAAATATTATCTATTTAAAACTTTTTTTTTCTAATTAATACTTGTGTATTCTCTAATAAAATCTTCGTTTATCGACCGTTGGCCGTAGGACCGTACCCTGTGCACATTAAAGCTGACTAAAATCTTTATTTTTGTCCATATTTTATCAAAAAAATTATGATGCACTTAAATATGATAAATAAACATTAACTGAAAAAAAATTAGCTTAGTGCGCCTTTAAGTTTTTGAGAAACAAGCTTTGTCTACGATTTTACCGGACAACCCTCGTAAAACATCAATCATCATTTAACTCAATGAAAAATTGTATTTGCTGACATGTTCATTGTATCGACCATAGAACTTACAAATTGATGACTTTAAACTGGACTGCTGAAATTTTTGTTTCATCAACTAATTTGTCAATAATTTATCTCGTTTTAGAAATTGTTCATAGGTAGAACATGCTCCTGTGTATTCAAATCAACTGAGATGTATAAATTATGTAATATCGAATAATTTACATAAAGTTGAAATTTTTCCGTTTTTTCACAATCATGACAAGCATCTCACGATTGGTGTGACCGGTCGACAAGGGATGCGCACCTACATGGCACCTAATAATACCTCTAAAATTCTGGATGTCTGCGTTTGCTCTGCTCTTGATTTTAATCGTTTTAATGGACTTTTAAGCTTACAAACTGTTCGTTATCTCTTTATATTCCATTTTAATGTACTTGTGTTGGATTTGTGTAAAAATTAAGTTATAGAACTTGCCAGAATATTTATTTAAACTTTTATTTAAATTGTTATGAAAAAAAACCTAGATCCACTCTTTAGTTCTCTTGTACCTGTATTACCTGTAAATATGTATTTATACCCCAGAACATTGATCATGTATTTTGGAAGTGGTCATTGGTATTTTGGGTTTTATTGGTCATTAATTTGAAAGGTTGGATTCGCTTGGTTTTCTTGACTTGTTAAGAGTTTTACCGCATTATTATGACCATTCTTTGTCCCATGGTTGATCAGACCAGACATATTTTTTAGACATATTGTCTCAGACTGAAGATTTCCTTCTCGGGTAAATTAGAAATATTTTCTCATTTTAAATGTCCATCCTATAGTATGCAAAAGGCTTTTCCATTTGCACTTACTAAAGTGAATGAATAATTTGAGACAAAGTTATTTAATGAGGCATATTTATTATTGATTACAAGATCAATATGAAGTATTTGTTTGAAGTAATTTGATGTTAATCATATTATGTGTTCTTATGATGATCAAAAATGTTTTAATTACATTGTTTTAAGTGAGCGATCATTGGTATATTTTTAAGAGATTATATTTTTAAATAATTTAATTTCAGTTGTATCACGTCATTTGAGTGGTTGAACAGTTTTATTCATTTTGTATAACATAACTTGCCTACGTCACAATAAGTAACGTCAAAAACGTATTGCTCCGCTTGACGTTAACTTTTAAAAAGAGTATATATGATAAGAGCCAATATTGGACCCCTAAAAATCAACATTTTAGAATGACATTCAGATAGTTTTATTGATATTTATTTTGTAGAAGAGATTACATTAGAAATATTTCCAATATATTTTTCACATTTATATGCACTCACTAGTTGTAAATGACATGAGAAATGATGCTATTTTTGCTATCTAACAAAAAAGCCAAAAATATGCCTTTTTCTTGATTTTTTTTCTTATGTGAAAAATAGAGCGCAGTGTAGAACATACATAATTTTTCTGTCACTAATTAGTATTAGATAGATACATATTTGGTAAAAATATAAAGCTTGTTCTAGGCTGCGCTCTATATTTTCTGGAAGAAATACTGGTTGAAAATAGGCAGCTTTATACAAAATATGCTAAAATGGCGGGAAAACGTGATTTTTATAATGTCATATTTCTAAAACAACGGCATTTTGATCAAAATGAAAATGACCAATAAGGGTCACATATATAGCTGTATAAATTAACGCTATTTATGTAGTAAAATTATGATATCCATTTTAAGGGGCCAATAAAGACACTTACCATATATCTCTCTTTGCGATATTTGAAGCCTTTTTCCGAAGGAAAAAATGGAATAATTGTCTCAATGTCTACATTGAAATTAAATTATAAGAAATTAAGGTTATTTCAACTTATGTTATACGATATAACATAACTTGGGGCAGTTTACGCTTTTTTATAAACCGCTTTGCGGTTTATAAAGCGTAAACTGCTCCAAGTTATGTTATGTCGTGTAACATAATTTGAAATAAACTTTATTCCTTAAATATCATTGTATTAAATTACAGATCACCATTCATAGACTTTGTAAAATGGACAGTTAAATGAGGAGATGGGAAAGTCTATTCCCATAGAATGGTGAGATTAATGTGTTTTTATCATGGGTATTATTTATGACAATATTTGGAGGAATGTGTATTCATTTATAAAATCAAGAGTTATCTCCCTTTAATAAAAATGTGTAAATTGTAGGATGCTTATCTTAAGTATTATCTTCATGTAAAATAATGAACATTATGTTTGTAATATTTACATTCTATTTATTGTTGTTTAATGATATTTACAGAAATGTATTAAAATTGATGTATCCCATATACCACTCCACTGTGAATGAATATTCAAGGAACGCTGACAGGAGTTGTGTTCCTTATTTTTCCCCTGTTACAATAATCATCATCAAAAGATCCAAATTATGTTTACAGATTGTGTGTAGAAGAATCGCGGACCTCTGAAAACAGAGAAAAGATCAGATGGTGAAAGAGAACTGTGAGAAATACTCCAACACACAAGGAGGCGTTTACCGTCGCTCTGTTTTCAGGGTGAATGAAAAGTACGAGATATGCCGAAAGGGCAGGTCAACAAACGTGAGATATCATATCGCTTTTTACGGCTTATAAACTTCCTGCATACATGTGTAAGAAGTTTCTATGTAGCTCACCTAAATCGACATTAAGGTAAGTATTTATAAGGAAACTTAATTTTAACTACATTCACAGTCTATAAAAAAGATAACTCTTATAACCATTTTGTTTTTGTATGTGAAAGGGCAAATTATGTAACGATACAGAATGAGTGATTATATTAAATGGTGTTTAATATTCAGATAGCAGGTGGATCCAAAATTTCATATAAAGCAGAGGAGGTAATGTTTTAAAAATTACAAATGACAAATTTTCTTCATTAATTAGTAATCTATATACAGTGTACACTGTGAAATCACTATGTTTAATTTCCTTGTTTCGAAAGCACAGGAAAGACTGATGAACGTACGGAAGCCCGTTTAGGACCTATCAAAAATATTTTTGAATTCGTTATAACAGATTCATTGAATTCGATATAACGAATTTAATTTGTTATAACAGATTCATTGAATTCGTTACAACGAATTTAATTTGTTTTAACATATTCATTGAATTACAGATTAATTGAATTGTTATAACGAATTAAATCTGTTATAACAGATTTGTGAATTCGTTATAACCAATTCAAGAATTTGTTTTAACAAATTTTTGAAATGGTTAAAACGAATTCAACAAATCTGTTATAACAGATTTAATTCGTTATAACGAATTCAATTAATCTGTTATAATATATTAAATTCGTTATAACGAATTCAATAAATCTTTTATAACAAAATAAATTCGTTATAACGAATTCTAAAAATCGTTATAACGAATTCAATAATATTTTTTGATAGGTCCTAAACGGGCTTCCGTACGAACGTATGATAACTACGAAATTTAAAATACCTTATGCATACGTATTAAAAATTCTCTTACCACTAAAATCATAAACCCACTAACCGTTTTCTCCATCAAACCGAGAAAATTTGTCGTAACCCACCAAACATTTCTGATGTTACAGTGTTTTGTTTAGAATTCTAACATGCTCAAGTATTTTAATCATATTTTTTTCTTGTTTTTTAATTGAGAGGAAGGTCAGGTTTTTTTATTGGTAGGAAACATGTAGCTATGATGATTCAAACATATTATACCATTATAGCCTTTTGGGGATGCCAATATGCTTTCTAGAAGGTCTATATATCTATAGATTTTACCGAATAAAAAGGCTACAATTGTTTTATTTTTTATCTCACATAAGGAGCTCTTATGTCATATGAATTATGACGTCACAGGATTGACTAGCACTGCAGTATCTGTTTTTAGAAACCTCCATTATATAAAAAATATTGTGACGTCCACACTATTGTTGCTTCACAGAAGAACGTTTCCTATTTTAGAAACAGCAGGTTAATAATGTTTTGAAAATAAAAACATCCACTCTATAACCCTTTTTATACTTGATCATGTGATCTAGTTTGAGGCAATCAAATTGCTGGCAATAATAGAGATAGACAATAAATGCTTTGATAATACTCTTGTCTATTTTTGTTGAAATTTTGTTAAAACTGGGATGACAGTGACGTTAGTAAACAGGGAATATTTAAAAGGAAATAAATGAAGGTAATGAAATTCATAATTACATTCAAACAATACAAATCAGCAAAAACGGATCGTTTACAGATGTGTATCATAGGTTGAATTAGTGCCAAGGAGGAGTTAATATCCCCAACGACGGGGCACACATGCCATTGTCTCTTTCTCTTCTAGCTTAATTTAATAAAAAAAAAGAAATCTTTCCAATCTCATTTATTAAGCATAATGTGAGTAAATATCCATACGGTCGGATATACATATCGTTTCTTTTGTTCTTCTTATTCAATTTGAGAAAAAATTATGCGAGAATGACATCAACGAAGAATGATGAATTTGAGACAACTATGAGATATAAACATATATAACGGAGAAAAAGTTTAGACCTTTCGGTTGAAAAGTTTAGAACTTTTCCGTTTAAAAAGTTATAATGAATTTGTCATATAACATGTACATGTATAAGTTGATAAAATATGTAGCTTATGTACTAATATTCTTTTTTTAATATCAAATCATTGGCAAGCAAATTACGATGTTAATTTTATTTAGGTTTGTTTTTTTTACTTAATCATCATTGTAAATATTTATCATCCTGTAATCGCTTTATACTTACTAGTACGTCTTGAAGACAACAAGGGTTGCCCGGTAAAATCGTTGAAAAAATGTTATCATCCGTGTGTCGTTACACGGGTAACAATACATAATATAAAATCCCAAAAAATTTAGGTATTATACACAAATGAATCTTAAATTAGGTGTATACATTGATGGAAAATATACCAAAGAGTAGTGAAAATTTTGCAACGCAGTGATGATATTTATTCACTCTAGAAATCTTGTTCATGACTTTACTGGCCAACCCAAAACACCAACTTAACTTTTATCTCTCTAGCCTTATGCTTAGTACATGTACATGTAAGTCCCCCCACCCCCAACTCCCAGCCCTGATTTAGAGCATACGTCATCTTCACCAATGAAATATAAGCGAATCAAAAACACGTGACACTTCAACAATTTCTGTATTCTGTGAATTAAGGATTTGTTCTTATTATACCATCAGTATTTTATCCGTTTTTGCAGGTATAAATAGACATGGCATTATTATCATTTATCCTTGGGGTGGTGTTTGCTGTTTTTATGTACAATTACTTGTATGAGAAGAAAGACTCAGAGGACGAAAGTGTTCTTGACAGTATATATTTAACAGGTAAGAATCGTTTCCTTTGACCTTTAGCCGATCACACTCATTCTTCTATGGCATCCGATCCCAATTCTTATGTTTGGGTTGTTCATATTTGCTTTACTCATGTTTTGCAATGTTAAATGAACTTTTGAGCTTGAATATTGCTCGTTATCTCTATGTATTTCATTTTATGGCGTTTTTCCTCTCATATTTATACACAGTACAAACCAAATATAACCTTATTGAAAACAATCGCAAGAAAACTTCTATTTCTAGATCTACCTGATTTTTTTAAATTTATTTGAAGGGAAAGTACTGAAAATGGCAGACTACTTTGTTGAGCTGGGTAACTGGATTCTGTACATTTATCTGGCCATTCTGTTTTGCCTTGCCACCTGCAGTTTTGTCATTGAATTTAGGTGGAATATTTTTTGGATGTTAAATGTCTATTTGCTGTGCTACCATATACAACAAAACTATGAAAAATATGATTTGAAGGATAAGGATGGAAAAGATAGAGAGATCAACAGTAATTACAGCTACATTATAGGTATAAATCATTTCTTAAAAATTATCTTTTTCCATAAGGAAGGTAAATGCCGCCCTATTATTATTTGGTTTGTTTTTTCTATTTTTTTCGTTTTTTTTTATCTTTATTTATTATCAAATTGTTCGTTTTGTAAAAAAAAATTGGAATGCTTACTACTTTTTGGTATCTTATCCCACCTCTAATGTTTTGGAGTCCTGTGTTTCCTCTGCTCAAAAGTTTTATTGTGTGATGGACTTTTAAACTTGAATACCCTTCGTTATCACCATATTTTTTTATCATATTTTTTTCCTCCGTGTTGTTTTTCTATTAATTTTAATTCATTAAAAGTTTATACTCATTTCTATTGGTGAACACCATTTTATTAGTGGGAGCCGGCTCTGCTGGATGTGTTCTTGCTAACAGACTTTCGGAAGATCTAGGATCCTCTGTGCTTATTGTAGAGGCAGGAGGTTCCGAGGATGAACATGAAATGATGAAGGTCCCATCCATGTCAAGAGTCTTACAAGCGACAAAACATGACTGGAATTACAGGACAGTTCCTCAAAAGTTTAGATGCCATAATAAGGAAGATAGGGTATCAAAATGATAAAGCGGGGATATTTGTTTTTAATGCTTTGAATAAAACAAGGCTGGTTTTATCTTCCTTGCAGAACAGATACTGAGTTTATCTCAATCTACAATTTTATGGAATTCATTGAAAACTATGTACAAAATTGCGTAAATAATGTACGCTAACTTATTTTGGAATATGCTATTAACTTGGAATATTCTTAAATTATATACTATCTACCACTAATTAATACGATAATGAACTGAACTCCTTCTGAAAAAATATTTGAAGAGTTGAAAAAATTGTATCTGTCGAACATTTGCACTTTTAAGTAAAACACAATCTACCAAAACCATCCAATTTTTGTTTCTTTGAAATCTACTTTTAGAAATGCACGTGGCCAAGAGGGCGTGTCCTCGGTGGTACAAGTTCAATAAACTTTATGCAGTATATTAGAGGTAGCCGACATGACTTTGATAACTGGGCCAGACAGGGTGCTGATGGATGGAGTTACAAAGATGTACTTCCGTATTTTATCAAGTCTGAAGATATGCAAATACCAAGTCTGCGATATTCACGTATAATAATTCCCTATTGTTTTCTTTATTTCTAAGAAATTTTCTCGATTTAAACATGTTAAAGGCAGATTCCTAAGGTAATCATTAACTTTGATGTTGATTTGCATAAATTCTTCGCATTAAGAACACTATTTATTTGTGAATCTATCTATACAGAGTATCATGGAATTGGTGGTCCTCTAACTATAGATGAAGAAACAGCCTCAAGTCTCAGCGACAATGTGTATAGAAAAGGAATGGAGGAAACGGGATACAGAGTGGTAGACTGTAATGGAAGGACGCAAATAGGTTACATACCTCCCTCTCTTTCTCTCTCTTTCTCTCTCTCTCTCTCTCTCTCTCTTTTAAGAAATACAGAAAATGTCTTTTTGTATTGTAAAGCTATATATTAGAATTTGTTATTGATAATTAAAAACAAAATATTTACTCATTTAGCTAGTTTGGAGTTAGCATGTTTTTCTTCAAAATCAGTTGCCTTTAACTCGGGATGGCAGAATTGACTGTTTAATATAGTTATACATGATGTTTAAATTGTTTTAATTCTATTACTCTATTATTGTTGTAAATAATTTAATATAAATTGATTTTAAATTGATTTGACTTAGGACACTACCTAATAATGTCCTCTCTAAAAGTTAACTAAGTTGTAAATAAGGAATCCTTTTGAAGTGTTATGTGATATGCTCTACGTAGAACAATTTCTAAAACGAGGAAAAGAAACAAGTCGATAAAAAAGGAATATCAAGTCTCTTTTAAAGTCATCATTTCGTAGGTTCTATGGTCGATACAATGACCTTGTCAGCAAATACAATTTATCATTGAGTTAAATATTGACTGACGTTTCTCATACTTATCGTATTCCATAATTCATACACTGCATTGGCGACGAATTTTCCTATTACTTCTCAAGCATGACTAAAAGCACAAGGCAAATGTGATTAGTCTACAGGGGATCCTCACTCCTCCATGGCACCTGATCCAACCTCTGATGTTTAGGAGGTCGTTGTTTGCTTTGCTCCTATTTTGTATTGTTTAATGGACTTAAGATCTTGAATAACGTTCCATATCTTGATATCGTCCATTGTTTGGCATTGAACAAGGGAGAATAACTCCACAGGTGTTTTATCATCGTTTTTATATGATATAAAAATTCGTCTCTTTCTGATCAACCCAAGGCTATTGTCCTGGACAAGAGACGGTAAGAAACGGAGAAAGATGGAGCACAGCCAAGGCTTTCCTAAGACCTGCAATGAACCGTCCAAATCTTCACGTGGTAACAAACGCATATGTTACAAAGGTATCTTAAAATTCAAGTGTCATTTTATTAACACTTACAAAGCTTGTTTAAAACCATTGTGTCGGAATAAACAGAGATTATTTGAAATTTTGTTAATGGCTTTATATATACATTTATAATATTTATCTCTATTCCTGCCTTGTTTTGAAATTATTAACTTAATTGTGTATCTTTCAAAAACAAGCTTGTCTCTACATTTTTTTCAAATTGCCTCAGACTATTTTCTATATATCTATCTTGCGATCATTGAGCATGGTATTGTAAACTTGTATACTCGGGCGAATACTCAGTACGTACTGAAAAAAATTATTAAAAGAACGAAACGTCAACTGTTCTGTCTATTTTAATTAGCCGGCAAATATTTTAAAAACGTTATCTTCAGCAAGAAGAGCATAATACACTGTAAGTAACTACAAACTCAAAATTGCTGAGTTTAAAGATTTGATACGTACACATGATTAACAGAATTTGTTATCAAAAATCTGCTTAATTTGTGATATTCAGATATTAATAGAAAATAGGACGGCAGTGGGAATATCCATGGTAAAAAAACTATGAAAAATACAATATTAAAGCAGAGAAAGAAGTCATCATTTCTGCTGGATCTATAAACTCACCCAAAATTCTGATGTTATCTGGGATCGGACCTGTGGAACATCTAGATTCATCGGGGGTAAGAAAATTATGAACAGATATTCTGATTTCTTTGTCCACTTTTCATGTGTACCATATTTTAATCCAAATCATAAGAAGAGAAACATTAAAATCTATATAAAGATTAATCTTTGTATGAAAACAATTATCAGAGAATCGGCCTTCATGTGTTCTCGATAGCGATCACTCGAAGGTGAAAAAGACTCTTTATTTTGATGTACATGTAAGAATCAAATATAGTGTAATAGGAAATGGCATTAAGGGTTTCGGTAAGATACATTTGATTTTTCTTCTCTTTGGAAGATCTGAGTATATACCTTAGAGGCAAATTGGTATATGTTTTGCTCTCTGTCTCTCTCATATTGGTATTTTTTTCAAAAATTTCTTTTATAACATGTAATAAGATATTAATCAGATACATGCTATTGAAGCATACCTACTTTTGATACTTCATAAGTATAAATTGTATAAGGTTCTGCATATAGTGTAACACCTACATGAAGGAGTCAATCCTTACGTCGCGGGTTCGAATCCCACTGCGGGACGTGGAGACCGGTCCTTCGGATGAGACCATATAAATCGAGGCCCCGTGTCGCAGTAGGTGCTGGCACGAAAAAGATCCCTCACTGCTCAAAGGCCCTCAGTGCCGAGCATAGGACAAAATTTGTAGCCCTCCATCGGCAAGTGGTGGCGTCTCCATATGAGTGAAAAATTCTCGAGAGGGACGTTAAACAATATACAATCAATCAATCAATCAATATCAGCTACATGTACCTGATATCATTATGTTTATACACCTTTAACAGATCCCAGTGGTTGCCGATCTGCCTGTCGGAAAAAACTTAGAAGATCACATTAATGTACATCTATCCTTCAGAGACAACACAAGTTCAGCGTACATGTACAACCAGTCACCATTTCATTCCTTTGAATACGGTTTGTCAAAATCAGGTAATTTCATTTAAAAAAAAAAACATACATGTATTTAAATTGTTTTAAAATGTTGTGATGATTTATAGCACTGGGATCTGCATTTGCAAGTTCCAGAGATTTGTCTTTGTGTGAGAGTAACTGTAAACTAAATTTAATATCCCCCTGTAAAAAGATATGCTAAACAATGTTGAATTAGTTCAAGCAATTTCGACAATTAAATTATATTGTATGAACTTAAAACAAAAATATAAGTTCGTATGTTATTATATGAAATCAAGTGTGGATTGAAAGAAAGTTGACGAGACAAAAATCATTCGAAACGCAAATAGCTGTCCATATGTTTCATTCAACAATCAATTTTTTATTTACAATATTAACTTACACACATATTGAAATGCCATGTCCGTATTCCAAATGTCCCAATGCGCTTTGAGGCTTTCTCATGTTTCAAATATTAGCCGTTTTGTAGCCTAATGGATATCATCATTTTTTCAAGATGGCCTAAAAGGTCATTGACTGCAGTGTATAGAAGAGTGGTCCTATTTATTTGCCTTTCATGTTCACCAAATAGATGCAAATAAATCCGAATTAAGTCTTGTTAATTGACAATCGTTGAGCCCTTATGGACTCTAACATAGCTCCACATATTAAAAATGCTTACGATAAATTCGTCCACGATGAAGTCAGGTGTTACATGTATGCTCTTCAAGTGGTTTTCACTGACAGTCTTTTAGGTACAAAATGGCTGCATATTTCATCAACGTAACTTGTAATTTTCAATTTCCATCAATTTCATTAAAATAAGTTCTTCTTTTAAAGGGTGTAGCGATCACATTCCCTTGCATCAAAATCGTTTGATTGTTTATTGTTTAACGTTCCATTTGATAATTTTTCACTTATTCTGCAGAGACGTCACCATGCTGTAAACGTATTACATTTAGCGGTGTATTCTATCATGGC
>NW_026927340.1:0-30824 GCF_032062105.1 Saccostrea cuccullata | reverse complement strand
AATTAAAGACTAGAAAATAACGAGAATTGTGTCTTATAAAAAAAAATGGGAGAATAGGTGCTTTTTTAGAATCTTTTTAATGTGTTTGTCTTTTTCATTCTAAGAAAAAATACACTTTAAAACGTGACGTTCCGTTGTGACGCGGCGACATCCCCTATGCTCTATGTTTTAAACATCTATAAAATAAATTCAAATAAACATTATTAAATTAAAATTTCAATGTTAATTAGATTCAAATTTGTCCATCTCTTGGTGTATTGTATTTGATAATATGATGCAAAATATAAAAGATATGGACACCGTGACATTACTTTTGGATCAACCCTCGTACATTCATTACTACAGTTAAAGATATTAAAAAATAGTTTAACTAGTTTTGGCTAGTTTAATTAATTCTGCAAAGTAAAAAAATAATCGTTGCATTCAACTAGTCAATACCAAATATCATCAAACCAATCAAACGAATCTTCAGTTTGTTATTTTGAAGTTACGGTGTAAGGGTATACGAAACTGTTGATGATCTTGTTTCATCAACTTGCTTGTCAATAACTTACCCCGTTTTAAACATTGTTCATAGGTAAAGTATGCTCTTGCGTATCGAATCAACTGAGATATGTAAACTCCGTATACAGTTGACGAAAGTACATTACTGCATAAGTAAGGAAAGCTGACGATTTCAAAGTTTAAGTCATCATGTTTAACATAAAGCTTTGTTAAAAGAATATCAACGACATCTCATTTCGAGTAAAATATCTAAATATGAAACAGATGTGTCAGATTCTGTGGTATCTTTTATTTCAAGCTTGTCACCCGCAGTGGTTAAAGCGTTTGCTCTAGAGTTGCAAAGTATGGAGTCGATCCTTACGTCGCGGGTTCGAATCCCACTGTGGGGTGTGGAGATCGGTCCTTCGGGTGAAACCGTAGAAACCGAGGTCCAGTGTCGCAGAAGTTGCTGAAAAAGATCCCTCACTGCTCAATGGCCATAAGTGCTGAGTATAGGATTGTAGCTCTCCACTGGCAAGTATTTGCGTCTCCACATAAGTGAAAAATTTTCGAGAGGGACGTTAAACAACATACAATCAATTATATTTTAAGCTCGTCGGGATAAATCGTATAGATATAAGAATGAAAATCATTGTTAGTTGACAATACTTCGGTGATATATCTAAATGTCGAGTTGAATGAAGTGTTTTCTACTTTTCACGTACGTATAAGCTCTGAACAAATTCTGCTCCAGATGATTAGATTGTTGGGAGACCTGGTTTCCAAAAAGCCACATAGATATTGTCAATCAGAAACTCGAGCATCTTTAAAATATTTACTTCAAAGTAATTGTGTTACATTATCAAAAATCTTTTTCTTTTTTCAAATGACCAATGACAAGGTATGTAAATTTACGAGTTCCATTTCTCTAAAAAAAACGTAGCTATTAATCACATAAAAAGCCTGGACTTCAATTTATTATTATTATTTGTTAAGATCTGTTGTAGATAAAGATTAAAAGTCCTAAGTTTTTATATTGTAGATTTTGGTAAAATTCCATGATTTCAAATTTTCAAAAAAATTCCTTGAAATTTTTAAGCAGCCGTATCTCATTTACACGACTTTAGAATATATTGTTGCAGAGTACTCCTGATGCTTCTCCTTCTTTACTCTTAATAGTATAGTGAGGCTTAAAAAAGAGGGTTTGGTATAATATTTACTGCAACCCGAGTTCCTCTATAATACAGTTAAAATTCTATTTCATTCCTGAAGTGCTACACACAGAAGGAGAGTTAATTTTCATTTTGCCCATCAATCGCTAATTGGGAGATTTTAACATACACAAGGAACACACGGCAGGTGTGACCGGTCAGCAGGGGAAGTGTGACTCATCCATTGCACCTGATCCCACCTCTGATGTTTTGGAGGTCCGTGTTTGGTCTGCTCCATTTCTTTTATTGTTTACTGGACTTTTGAGCTTGAAAACTGTTAGCTATCTCTATGTATTTTTTTCTGATGCACCTAATCCATTATGACAACGAGTTGATATTGTTCTTTTCATCTTTGGTCTATGGTCTGGCATAATCTTCCACAGAATTCAAAACATTAGTGAAATAATGACGCCTTTCAAAATTCAGGTTACCCTTTTGACGGTTGTACGGTGAAGAAGAACATGAGTATCTAGGTCAGGTAAATATATTTGTCGTGTAAATAAAAAGCTCTGAAGCAATAGTAGGGAATACAAGATGTCTTGCACTTGAAATATGACGGGATACACATGCAGGAACGAGTACTACCTGATGGCTATATCTAAACCCGCGTAAATTCCTTAATTTGGCATATTGGAGTTTTAGGAAAAACATGTTGGTTTTGCTTCATTTTCTGCCGTAATACAATCTTCAAATTATTTGTTAAATTTATTTTTGTTGTAACATATGTTGAGTAAATTATTAAAGAAGTCAAAACTTTGTCGGAAAAATTTTCAATATCAAAGTCATTTAGAAGACCCAATTATGGCTTCACTTTCCTTAAATAGCGATGCATTGCAATATGTAATTTGATATAAAACACCAGATGTATATTATTGTTTTACTTTATTTTTTTCCATACTTTTAATTCAGTTGATAATTCCCTCATGTGTTGCCTCTTGAAAGTACAACAGTTGAAGACAATATTGATAAAATACAAATGATAGATTTAATTTCTTTAAAATCGATTACGCATTGTATGAAATTGAAAAGTAAAGATGTTAATTCAGTCAAATCAATTTTTGAATAAACCAATTCGTAAACCCCTTGACAAAAGTTATCTAGAATCCTTGAAGCTCTTACACTTATTAAATCTATGAATTTGCCGTTGTGTTATTTGTGTCTCGTATAAAGTCATCATTTCGTAAGTTCTATGGTCGATGCAAAGACCTTGTCAACAAATACAATTTATCATTGAATCAAATGCTGACTGACGTTTCGCATGCTAATTGTTAGTCCATTATTAATTATTTACACTGAATACATGACGACCGATCCCAATCATGACAAGGAGCACAATTTGGGTGTGTCCGGTCAGCAGGGGATGCTCACTCCTGCATGACACCCGATCACACCTCTGGTGTTTGGAGGTTCGTGTTTGCTCCTATTTTGTATAGTTTTATGGACTTTTGAACTTGGGTACTGTTAGTTATCTCCGTATGTTGCATTGTACGTAAGGAATTATCCTGAATCTTTTATTTAATAATTGACAGAAAAGTACATCATATGATTATTTTTTATAATACTTTTCTTTGCATTTTGAATTTGAGTTAGATTTTTTTTCCATTTTTACATAATTAATAAAACAAAAAACCCAAATAAGTCAGATATATTCTTGACTTCCTATTGTTGTAAGTTTTGTTTAGTTTAGTATGTTTTTGTGATTTTTCTCACCAAGCTTTTGCGCCTGAATATGTACACAATTAAAAAAAAAAAACGACAAACCAGCTCATTTTATTCAGATTCATTTTATCACACGTTGAACACATAGCTATTACGTATTACACATTATTTTAAACAGGTACTCTGACGTTGTGTCTTTAAAAGTATCTGCAGAAAGAGGTTTGTCCCAAAAGGTCATAGAAAGGGCAAAACAATTTATCTCAAAATTTCAAAAAATGAATTCTGTAGAAAGCAAGGCGGCGATGGGCTAGTTATGAAAAAGAAAATGTTGACACGTTGTTAGAATGGATTAAAAGATTCAGAACTATGTTACATGAGCAAATCAAAAGATTGATGGGCAATGATGAAAACCATATTTTCTTTTGTATTCAAGAATCCACAGGTGAAAAAATTACATAGAATACTAAATTATTACGTACAGGTCCCTGCTGACAAATCAGGTAACAACATTTTCTTCGTTTGTCAGGCTCATTATATAAATTGTAATTTAGAGGTAATCCAATTTATATTTATAGTTCTCTTTGGAAGGAATAAATTCATCAAAATCGATTTTGAATATTTTTAATATCACTAACAACCAATATGATATTGAATTACCATATCTATATTGGATTCTGAAAATTCATAAAAATCCTCACAAACAAAGATGCATGGCGGGTTCCATTAAATGTTAAACCAGGCGTCCTTTTTACCCATCACTATGATATTAACAATAAAAGGGAGAAATTTCAAGAATCCTATGCAACAATATATTTGAGAAGTGGTGTAAATTAGATGTGGATATTTAAAATTCCAAGGAACTTTTTGAGAATTTGAAATCACAAGATTTTACCAAAATGAACAGCTTAAAGTAGATCCATACTTTCAAAATTTTCAGTCAAACTGATCATTTTTTAACTTCAATACCTTGAATATCTCATGAACTAACTAAAAACATATCTTTGCAGGTTAATTTTCATAAAACATGTCTCAGAGTACATACCTCTAAAATTCAACAGCCAAAATAACACATAAAGAAGTGTGATATCATATTTCATTTAGCTCTGCACCAAATCACATCAAATTTATAAAATTATTAAAACTTGTGGAAACAAAAAACATTCATTTGCCAGGAGAATATTTGAAAGCTTTCATGGAAAACATAAAAAAATCGATGTTGAATCTGTCCATGTCTTTAAGAATAAAATCTCAAAATATCTTTATTCTTAATCATTCTCAAACTCTTAACTGTTTACATACCATTTTTTTCTTTAAAATTAGTAAGAATTATATCTAAGGTTAACAAAAACACAAACTTTATTATGATTGACCAGAAAAAAATTAACAAAACAGCCCTTTGAACACACATACCCCCATTTTTGGAATATCAAGTTTTTCAATCATTTTTTACAAAATTTAAAACGAAAGAAAAATTTAGAAAGATGATATAGGCCTAAAATCGATAAAAAAAAAATCTCAAGTTAGTTTGCTAAAAAAATGTAAAAAGGCAATTAAGAATTTTGTGTCTGTGTATGTGCTAAAAACATATAATTCCTATGGACAGAGTGTAAAATGTTAATTTCCATAAACAGCATATATTAAAAAGCTTTCTATTCAAATTGACACTATGATTAATAAATATACAGTTATTAAATTATTTTCAAGCACCCGAAATATTTTATTTCAATAAAAAAGTGATAATCAGAATTTTATATTGGTGTGTAAAATTAAAACCGGATCCGTAAAAATATGGACCTTCCTTCAACTTTATAAACAACCATTCCCCACGATAAATTAAAGTCCAGGCTATTTTATATCATCAACAGCTGCTTTTTAACTAAAAATGGAAGTAGTAAATTTACATACCTTGTCATTGAACCTTTGCAAATTCATGTTGTTAAAAACATTTTGATTAAACACCCATTTTTATGTTAACGCCCCCAAAATCTACCTGATTCAAGATCAATAATTTACTACGGCGCCGCTGGAAGGCCAGGTAAAAAAAATATTTTTATTTGTTCGGACAAATTAGAAATTCGTTCGGACGAATTAGGTATTCGTTCGGACGAATTAGTTATTTGTTCGGACGAATTAGATATTCGTTCGGACAAATTAGAAATTCGTTCGGACGAATTAGTTATTCGTTCGGACAAATTAGAAATTCGTTCGGACAAATTAGTTATTTGTTCGGACGAATTAGATATTCGTTCGGACAAATCAGAAATTTGTTCGGACGAATTAGATATTCGTTCGGACGAATTAGTTATTTGTTCGGACGAATTAGATATTCGTTCGGACAAATCAGAAATTTGTTCGGACGAATTAGATATTCGTTCGGACGAATTAGTTATTTGTTCGGACGAATTAGATATTCGTTCGGACAAATCAGAAATTTGTTCGGACGAATTAGATATTCGTTCGGACGAATTAGTTATTTGTTCGGACGAATTAGATATTCGTTCGGACAAATTAGAAATTCGTTCGGACGAATTAGTTATTTGTTCGGACGAATTAGATATTCGTTCGGACAAATCAGAAATTTGTTCGGACGAATTAGATATTCGTTCGGACGAATTAGTTATTTGTTCGGACGAATTAGATATTCGTTCGGACAAATTAGAAATTCGTTCGGACGAATTAGTTATTTGTTCGGACGAATTAGATATTCGTTCGGACAAATTAGAAATTCGTTCGGACGAATTAGATATTCGTTCGGACAAATTAGAAATTCGTTAGGACGAATTAGTTATTTGTTCAGAAAAATTAGAGAAAATGTGAACAACTGACAGGACACCGCGATTAATGTACGATTTGCACCAAGACGTTTCATTTTATTTTGATTCTTTGCAAAATAACGTTAATGAACATTATCAATAAAAATTTTGAAGACAAGTCGTTTTAATGTTGATCTCTTTCTTATAATTGTTATGTACATATTCACTACCCTGCATTTATTAATCATGACATGTAAATGATTTTTGAAAATTAATACATTTCTGATAAATATGTCGCCGATATGTGGCTGAAATATTTCCGATTCGGCGTAAAACATTCAATCAAACAATCTGGTACATATGCGGTGTATAAAATGAAAAAAGGTCCTCATTTAGTTTTTAATTAAATATTCCTGTTTGTGAATTAAGAAAACTTCACAAAAATGAACCTGTTCGTATTGATCTCAGGTTGTTAAAATGACACGCGAGCCGGTGAATTGAGATGTCAACGGTCAATCTGGTATATTCCCTAGTACCAGTTCGAAGGTTTGATAGGCCAATGACTCACTAGAAAGGGGAATTATAAAAAGCCAACCCCTTTTATGAGGAAAATAAATCATGAATGAATGAATGTCAAAATATTTTCAAGTAACACCCCCCCTCTTCTATCTAAAAACGATCGACTGTATTAATCATTTAGAAGCTTAACTTGCATTAAATTATGATGTGTTTTTAAATTTTCCTGCACTTTCTAGGACCGTACATCACAGGCACCTGACGTTACTTATTTTTCTTTTAATAAAAAAAAAATACACATGCCTAATAATATTATTATTGGGTATGTGTATATTTTTTTTATCAAAAGAAAAATAAGTAACGTCAGGTGCCTGTGCCGTACATGTATTCATCTACTTTTTATCCTTTTCCCGGAAAGGCGCGTGTGTTTAATTTGGTCAATATTATACCTGCATGTTTTAATTCATGGGCTTTTCTGATATTTAAATATAAAATAAAATTTATATAGATACTTAATAATAGTTTTTAACCATCTTAGAAACAATACATTGGAGATGGACTTATGAGATTCCCTCTTTTTGTTCCTTTATCACAAAATACTTAAATGTGGGAACAGCGGTATAGAAGCAAAACTATAAATGTCCTAGCTAGTAAGCCCCATCTTAAAAAAATTAAGACCCATCGGAAAGTTGCCCAAACTTGACATTCCTATTTCGTGGGGGGGGGGGGGGGGGGGGGGGTTAATTTTTCAATGCCAATTTTTTCCCGTACCAATTGCCTGCAGTATGAATAAAACCTTAAGGAGTGGATCTCATCTTTTCAAAGAAGTGGTAACTGACCACTGGCACCCCAGTATTACCAATTTAACACCACCAGCAAAAGTTGGTCTTGTAGAACTAAATGATGTTTATTTATGACAAATCTTATGAGTGTGTCAGGGATGGGAGTGAAAAGATGTTTGATAAGAAGTAACTGACCCTTTGAATTTACTAGTGGGCTCATATACTTTCAGAATGGCAGATTTAAGCCTATAATATATACCGGTATAGAACCATTATTTCCGAATATTTACAATCAACATACCCGACTTTAATAGCACATGTCTAGTTGCAACGTGTGTATGTCATGGTCCAAAGAGATATTTATGTATTAAAAAGGGATGAATCCTCCGGAATAGACAAATTGTATATCTCTCTTTAAAAGATAATTTGTGCAAACATCTAATTTGTCCGAACAAATATGTAATCAGTCCGAACAAATAACTAATTCGTCCGAACGAATTTCTAATTTGTCCGAACAAATATCTAATTCGTCCGAACAAATAACTTATTTGTCCGAACAAATTTCTAATTCGTCCGAACGAATTCTAATTTGTCCGAACGAATATCTAATTCGTCCGAACAAATAACTAATTCGTCCGAACGAATTTCTAATTTGTCCGAACGAATATCTAATTCGTCCGAACGAATATCTAATTCGTCCGAACAAATAACTAATTCGTCCGAACGAATTTCTAATTTGTCCGAACGAATATCTAATTCGTCCGAACAAATAACTTATTTGTCCGAACGAATCCGAACGAATTTCTAATTCGTCCGAACGAATTTCTAATTCGTCCGAACGAATTTCTAATTCGTCTGAACGAATATCTAATTCGTCTGAACGAATATCTAATTCGTCCGAACGAATTTCTAATTTGTCCGAACAAATATCTAATTTGTCCGAACAAATATCTAATTTGTACGAACAAATAACTTATTTGTCCGAACAAATAACTAATTTGTCCGAACGAATTTCTAATTTGTCCGAACGAATATCTAATTCGTCCGAACGAATAACTAATTCGTCCGAACGAATTTCTAATTTGTCTGAACAAATAAAAATATTTCTTTACCTGGCCCTCCAGCGGCGCCGTAATTTACCGCTTGTCAATCATTAGAAAAACAATAGCTTCTGATTTGATTGACAGATCAGCTACCTGTGCTACCTGATAATCTGAGTTTGCATGTTTTGAAGACAATTGCCTTGTCGCACGCCAAACTCTGTCATGAAGCCGCCTTGTATATACACGCGGGCTAGAAAACTCCTTACGTTTGAATTTTATTTCAAAAAATAATTGAAAGTACGTATATTATTAAAACATTGACATCATAAAATATTTCTTTTCTATCTTCACTGCTCTTTGTTACTTGTAAGTGTACGTTATATTGTCCACGAAACCTATAGAAAAAAGACAGTCCCCAGAAACCGGTACAATTTGTCGTAATTGGACGTCCGACGATTAAAATTATTTTTTAAGAAATGGGATATAAGAAAAATATTCAGCATTAACGGCATATAGTTTACAAAAGGTGTTTTATTTTGTACAAAGGCTACAATCTGCACGATGTAGTACAGAAATTTATGTCAGAATTAATGCTCGAATTTCCTCTAGCGTCTGTTTATATTCGTAATGAAAAGGTGAAGATAATTAATAGTAATCGATTCTGAGGAGAAATCTTTCTAACGATAAAAGTTTGTTAACAAATGAACAATCGAAAATATTGAATACTTTGGAATTTGTTGGCCAGAAATTATAAAAAAAAAATCCGATCGTGGTAAATGTTCACATGCACGACGGATAAATGGCATGGATTAATTATTTTTTTTATTTCCAATATTCAGACTTTTTTTTATTATGGTGATTTCTTTTACTGAAGATTAAAAAATAAATGTTATTTCTACGAGTTTTTGCTCGTGATTTTTTCTTTAATTTAACGAAAACATTTTATTAAACGATATATCTTTATATTTTTTTCCTTCAAAACATTACGATGAATGCGGTTAGTTTACAAAATAAAGTTCATATTAAAATAATTATTTTACGTAGTTTCACTCAAAACTAGACACAAAACACGTAATGTTGACCCTGATTACCAAACACAGACTTCCTGTGTACTGCTACGTGTACAGACATTTTTGACATCTTGGGTATTGGGGGTCTCCAGGTAAATAACATCACTGGTACTTCGACCACTGCCCCTCCTCAGGTAACCGTATGGTAAAAAAAATTAGGTCTTTAAACACAGAAGTACTCTAATATTAACATTAGAGATGCTGGAATTTCTGATTTCTGATTTTTACTATCTATGTGGTTTTTCAAGACAAAGTCTTACAATAATCTTTTGGAATTCGCATGGGTACAAATTGCGCCCCGTTATTAGCAGACCTATTTTTGTATTCATATGAAGCAGAATTTGTTCAAAAGTTTTGCGTGAAAATAATAAAATACTTCCTATGACCTGTAATTCAACAGAATATATCGACGACATACATGTATCGTCAACTTAACAATGGTAAATTTCATTCTCATGTCGATACGATATATCCTGGTGAGCTTGAGATAAAAGATACCACAGAGTCTGACACATCTGTAAATATTTGGATATCCGCAGCGTTGTTAAGGCTGAAAAAAGGGGGCGGGGCCTAGTTTATGCGGGAAAAGTTTACTGTGACGTCATACAAAAATATGACTTTTATGTATTTCTCAAAATACCTGAAAATGAAATAATTTGCAAATTTTAACTGTATTAGCATAATTAACAACAATAAAACTTAACAATGCATTAAAAAAGTTGCTAGTTAAATCCCATGTAGCTTGTTATAAACAAAGCACTAATCACGATGAACTTGTTAACATGACGTCATTTTGGTAAAAATGACGTATTTCATGTGCTGTGAGAGGCAGATTGAGGATTTTTTCAACAATGAAAAATGCGTTTTATTATTAAACGAAATATTATTTATAGGTTTTGAATAGTTGATTCATATCATTGTATTTCCTTTGTTTAGTGCGATTATTCATTATCTATCTAGAGAATGTATTTTATTAATTATGTCGTGTTTTTATGTACAGGTTACGTATATTTTACATCGAGATGTCTCATAAAATCGTACTCTCGCAAGGGCATACACTGAATAGATCTTAACCATTTTTCAAATATAGATAAAGGATATTTTCTTTAACTTGAAAAGTGCTGCTGCTTTCTTTAAATCTAGAGCGTGATTTTATAAGTACACAAAATATTTGTTAAAAGTCAAACATATTTCGACATTGGCCTATTAACTTGAAATTTTAACTATTAAAACGCGAATTCTATTCAAAGCAGCAGCATTTTTCATAAAGTGCAAAGTATGCAGAAACAATTATTAGTTTGAATTTTTTATTTGAACTAGGGTATGCACTTGCGATATTGAAATTTGTTTATGACCTACATTCAGTACACAAACTATACATTCATCACGTGACTGTCCATCGATAGGACCAAACCTCACAGTACAGAGTGGGTTATACTATGCTATTTCCATAAGTATTTAAGTTCTGTGATAATAAAACAGCTTAATTAAAATAAATTCAGTTTTTTAAAAAAATCCCCCTTTTTTGCACGTCTATTTTCCGTTAATTTCTCATAGTAGGCCTAAACAGTGCTGCGTTTTACTGAAATAATACGTCAATGGTAGTTTAACAACCAAGCCCTATGAAAAACGTGATGACTTTAACTTTACAATCGTCAACTTCCCTTACTCATGCAACAATACATCTTCATCACTTGCATACGGAGTTAATATCTCTAAGTTGATTCGATAAGCAAAAGCATGCTCTTCGTATGAACAATTTTTAAAACGAGGTAAATTAGGACAAGCTAGTTGATGAAACAAGAATATCAGCAGTCTCGTTTAAAGTCATCATTTCATAAGTTCTATGGTCTATACAATGACCTTGTCAGCAAGTACAATTTATCATTGAATCAAATGTTGACTGACGTTTTTTTCATACCAATTGTTAGTCCATTATTTACACAGTGAATTACCAAAGGATTTCTCGATCGTTATTTCCCGATCATGACAATGAGAACACGGCGGGTGTGACTGGTCGGCAGGGAATGCTCACTCCTCCATTTCACGTGATAGTTTTGTATTGCTTATTGGACTTTTGAGCTTGAATACTTTCGTTTTCTCCATATATGTATAGGCGTTGTGAAAGGCATCATTTTTCATCATGATAATCAAGTTATCATGAAAATGAAAGCAAGCGTCATTTACGTTTCTTTTAACTTTATTATTTTCTAAATACCGTCCCGTACTTCTCGTGGCCATAAACGCCTTTTAAGCATCTTATTATTTTTTTAAACTTATAAAACGGGACTCATTTAAATCAGCGCGTAAAATAACGACGTCATTTGCAATAGGATATTAATTTCCAACAGCACTTCTAAACGTACGACACCAATTCTCAATCTCTAGTGCGATTTATGTGAAAAATTGAAATATAATTAGATTTTATTTTAAAAAATTGGGGTTTATGTATTCAATGTTATCAGAGAAACAAATTTGATTGGAATGCAATGTTGAGTATTTTGTTTGTGTGTCGGCAGACCGTATCGGACTTTATGAAAATCGTTAAAATAATATTTTAATGAAAACATATTCATTTAAGAATTCTCTATTTAAAGGGACATTGAAAAAATTATGACTATGTAAAATAATTATAATAGCTTATACTAAATGCATTTTTATTTTTAAGTTAAATAATCGTTTCAGCACATTTTCGGCATACAAGTCTTTGTTATTTGAATTGAAAATAATGATTACATAAAATACCCCATAACGTTATAAGAACATTTATTTGTCTGCAAATATTCATAAAATCTATTAAATATAAAGTAATAGTTCTTATATCTTTTGCGATAAAAATGTATGTGTATTTTTAGTTTTTATGAGTTTGATATTTCTATAGTCTTCTATAATCTTACTTTCTGTTACCTTAATTGAGATTTGACATTTCCTTTTGGGAAGAAGAGATAAATACCGCTTCCTCCACTACATTAACCTTATTAGCTGCCTCTGCTATTCATTTGATTATGCTTTTATCTGCAGTCACCAGGTTCTTTGATAGTTTTATTCTGACCACTTCTGGCTTAATGAGTATGATTTGTGTCTGAAAGGATATTTACGGAACTGCCTCACAGTTAACATGCCATTTGTCCATACCCTAATTATTGATGTTACTGCTTTTGGCAGCATGCATTTACAAGTATTCATCAATTCAAATCAGAATCTGGGGACCTGGCGACCACAGTATTCCTCAAAATCATGTACAATTAGAGTACCGTGTTAGATAATAATAAATATATATTATGAACAGTCAGGATTGAAAAGTAAAACACTTCTTTCCTCATCATTCTGTAATTATCATGACGAATTCCTTCATATGAACATGATTAAAAGGCGAAGAAAACAAACACTGATCGATCTCAAATGAGTTTGTCGTCTGCACTTGAATTATGGTGAAATGAGTGCATGCTAATGAATTACAGAGCCTAGTGTAATAAGGGGAACAGTAAGTCCGGAACATAAACTTTACTAAAAGTACCAAAATAAAAGTAACTAGAGCCAAGCTCGTTGCAAAGCAACGAGTAGGTCTTCCGTCCTGTTTGACCGGATGTAACTTTAAAAAAAAAAATAAAAGAGTAATGAAGTCCAAAAATGGGTTAATCCTCCAAATCTATGTTAAGTATAGCAAAATTAAGCCATTCTTTGGTACAGTACAGGCAACGCGGATCCCGTATTAGACCGCGTCCCCTCCGCGGTGTATTAATCCTTTCCGCGTTACACCGTCGCGGGTTTTGATCGCGGTGCTACCTGAGACCGTGTTTACACCGCGGCGGGGCCAGCTACCGTTATTCCTCAGCTAAGATGTTCTTACCTGTAAAGTATTGTCGATTTTTAATCGTGTCGAAATGAGGGGGGGGGGGGTTACGAGCACATTGATATTATAGATTTATACCAATACATGGATTCTTTAAAATTTAATTTTTTAAGTTTTATGAAATTGTTTAATAAAAGACATCTTTTTTTTTTCTTTTTTTTTGTACCAATAGTCACTCAAAATTAATTAATTCTCAAACACGTCTGTTAACAGTAGTACATGTACAGTATAGGATGAAATAAAGTCGAATAATTTATCGAATATATTAACTTAAAGTTTATTTTCAAAATCAATCATGCCACCCCAAATGATCTTCAAATTGCTAAAAAAGGTATAATTAAAGTTTAAAGAATGCCGTGATATCGCTTCTCTTTATATGCACTGGTGTAATCCAGTGTTCACAATTAGCCCGTGCAGTTGCAGTTACATGTAGCTATGTGTTTATTTATCTGTGAGATTATATCAGTCATTTGGTTTCATTTAGAAAACTACCGTTACTTCTGTATAGATATCTGTTATAAATAAAAGCATGAAAAACGATGATAGATAGTGATACAAAATTACAATTAAATTTTAACAAAACACGCGTAAGTGTAGGAATATCGTTGTTCCATTATTATGCGCTACACTGTAAAACTGTGAACTAAATATCGACGATTTTTATTTGTTTTTTTTTTCTTGGTTGTGTGTGTGTGTGTGTGTGTTTTTTTTTTTTGGGGGGGGGGGGGTGTATTGTTAATAAAATAATCACAGGTCATTCTATTCAGAATATCAATAATATCATAGCTAGTATTTGAATGTATTTCTATTTTCTGCTCTTTTCGAAAATTACTAAAATCATGTCAATGAACATAAACAAATTTCAGATTTCTCCGGTTCAAATAAAACACAAACACAAATATGGGCCCTTAAAATATTTGAACACACAACACAGAAATTAACTTCTTTTAATCAGCAAGTTGCCAAGCTTCAAGTTTTCAGATGTCTGTGTTACCGTTCGGTTTTCCTCAGGTAAGTTTGGTGTGGAGTGGAGTTTACTCGAAGCGGATGAGAAGCCCCGAGGGAACGACGCTGTCTAGTGTACATACTACCTATATACACAGGATGTTACCTGAGTTTATTACCTGTATGCGTTTTCCTACGACATTGTAAAACGAAGCCGTTTTTTTTTCATGTGTAGCTCATGGATTGAAATGCATGAAATAAGGAATTCAATGTTTTTGTTGCAGACAGAATGCTCTTTAAATTTTTTGTTTCAAATAAATATTTTCAATAATTCGACAATTTTAATATACTGTGTTTTTTCTTCATCAAATTTTATAACAAAAATACATTTATTTTACCACCTAAATCTGTCGTTGTAATCTGGCGACAAAAAGGGAAGTAATTCAAATTACATGTCATGTACATATGCTAAACGAAAGAAGAAAGTGGACCATAAACAAGTCTCTCGATAAATTACAATAAAACTTAGACAAAATCCACAAATGGTCAATAAACTGATAAATCAGCGGTAGTTTTATTTGCTAGACTTAAGAAATTGATATACTGATCAAAAAGGAGGAAAAACGATCATGCACGTGCCTTAATATTGTGATATTTTTCTTCTCTCTCTCTCTCTCTCTCTATCTACTAACTGGTACAGATATAAACAGACACGAAATAACATAGCAATGGATCATTATTTGATTTAATTAATATCAAATACTTCATTAATTTGTTTTAAAAGTTTGCTTTTTTTTTTTTACTTTTATTCTTTTTATACACTCCGTTAAAAAAAAAGCAACAATAATTTGACACAAATTCCAAGGCTAATATCGCATCTGAAAATGATATCGATAAAATAATAATGAAACAATTAATCAAATGTGTTGTTGAATGGCTAGACAATGATGTGCACATCCAGCGAGCGTTACCCAAGGTATACTCTAAGACAGGTGTGAAACCCCCAGGGCATGTCGTTTCCTGCTCAGGCACTGCTAATCCCTATACACAGGAAATGATCGTGGCTAATACTTAATACACAAAGAAACAGAATTTGTCAAAGAAAACAAAAATATATGAATTTTTGCATTGAATATTTATGAATATAAGCTATAATTTCGTCTGTGAAGTTTATCATTACACCTGCACATCCTATCTTGTCTACTGAACACGAAAATCGAGAAATATTAAAATTAAAATGAAAGACATTGTTTTAAAAAGTAATACATGTTAATATGAAGGGGAAAAACGATATTTTTTCTTGATCTCTTGCATAAAGTTCACGTGCTCAAAGTTAACTCTCGCCATCGAATGCTTTTCGGTCATTTGACAATTTGAGAAAAATGCCTGCACATTTATATAAAAGAGGGAAATAAATTAAAGAAAAGTTTTCTTAATTTGGGAACAGAACATAAACGATGAGAAATAAAGAAGAAAAGAACTTTTTTCTTGATATCTTGGATAAAGAAAATTTAAGTTCACGTGCCCTCTACATGTAACTGCAAATGCTCGTCATCGGATTTTTTCCGTTAATTTGACACTTTAAGAAAAAAACCTGTACATTTTATATACAATAAATCGAAATTAATTAATAAACAATATAAAGATGTACATATTTTTAAAGATGTACATCTTTTTTTTTCAAATGAAAGCTGAAAATCGTTTATCGAAACTTAAACAGTCTGAGTTCAACATTTATTACAGTTTGCATATAATATGAAGATTTAAAAAAAAAACTAATTAAAATTTCTAGTATTTAATTTTGTTTCTTGATAGATTCTTAATATCACAAAATAATTAACCATTGCAAAGACGTAACAATTTAATAAAATTTTCTATTCAATTTCAAATATTGATATGTAATTTTAGAAACAAACATAAACTTATTTTTTCTTAATTTTAATTCTATTCATAGCAAAATTAATTAATAAACACATGGTTTTTTTTTTTTTTTGTTTTTTTTTTTTTTTTTTTTTGTTACAGGGAAAATTCGCAAATTACAATTCGGGGAGATAACTCCCGTTTGTTTACGATACTAATTGTCAGTAATTGATCGATGATTTAACCGCGGCGGGGACAGGTAGGTGATAATATTCCCGCGGAGGGAACGCGGTTTACCTGTCTACCTGGCCAAATACCGCGTTGTGATTATACCGCGGCGGGGACGCGGGAAATACGGGATCCGCGTTGCCTGTACTGTACTTCCGGTTTGACCGGAAGTGACGACGACGGACGGAAAATTAATATTTAAGCTTCTAGTGAGACATGTTACCCAAAAACCTGACAAAAACGGCAAAAATATGCATTTTCTGACTACTTCCGGTTCGACCGGAAGTGACGTCGCCGGACGTATTTTGACGACCCCATTAGATAGAGCTTGATATTTTGAACAACTTTGCTTCTTTGAAGCATAACAAATTCTCAATACTTTTTGAGATATCTGGAAAAAACTTTTGGCCCCTCTAGGTCCCTTAATTTAGGGGTCAGCCCTTTTTTCGACATATCATTTGAAAGATCTTTTAATTCTACACAAATTATGTTCTATATATTTTAACAAAATATTTTTAGTTTAGAAGATAAAAAGAAAAATATGAGTAATTTTTGGTTCTTTTAAGCGTTCTAATTTTTGACCCCTATATAGCGCCATTTTGAATACAGAAATCGAAAAACAAAAACCGATGTGCACAACTTCAATCCTTCTATTATCTAAAACCAGTAAAATTTCTGCTCCAGCTTAAGCCGTCTCTGAGCCTTTGTCTGGAAACGAAAGCCTATAAATTTTCCTTTAAAGGGAAATAACTCAAAACCGGAAGTGGCTTTTTAAAATTTTAGACATCATTTTGATAGAGTTTATTAACGTCTATAAAGTCTGAAAATTTGAGCGAAATCTGTTGAGAAATGAGCGAGATATGAGGCCTCAAAGTTGCGGTCTAGGAAGCAGAAGAAAAAAAAGAATAATAATCTTTACCAACAGAATCAGTAGAAGGTCTTCCGTTGGAAACGGAAGACCTTAATAAACGTCCCTCTCAAAAGCTATATATGAAGTTTAGTGATAAATTTGATAAGCAATTTGACTCCATATGCATGATCTGTAAGTGTAGCAAGACCAAGCAGAGGAACAACTTTAATTGAATGTTAAGCACATGATTGTCAGAGCATGCGAGAGCATTTGAGGAAAACAATCATTTTTTGTGTGGCTTAAGCAGAAATCTTTGTTATGAAAAAAAAAAAATTATCATTTTAAATCTTCATTCATATTCTGATATATTTAAAGAGGTTCATATTTACGTAAATATTTATTTGCGCATCAACATTCCAAAGTTGGAAAGAATACTAGACCTGCAAGCATGAAGAAGTTGATCTTCACGAATACGTTATTTTATGTGGATGCGCAAGTTCCTATTACTCCTCCATGGCACCTGATCCCACCTCTGATGCACTGGAGGTCCGTGTTTTCTCTGCTCCTATTTTGTATTGTTTTATGGACTTTTGAGCTTGATTGCTGTTTGTTATCTTTATGTATTTTTCTGATGCACTTAATCTATCCTGACAACGTGTTAATATGGTTTATTTTCATCTTTGGTCTATGGTATGGCGTAGTCTTTCACAGAATTCATAAAATTATTGAAATTATGTCGCCAGTTGAAAGTTCATATTTCCCTAAATTTCGACGGTTGTACGGTGAAGAAGAACAAGGGCATCAGGTAAAGTTTTTTGTTTTGTAATTAAAAAGCTCTGAATCAATAGTCGATTTTTAGGAAATACAAGATGTCTTGAACTTGAGATATGTTGTGATACACATGTATCTCTATGTATATCTCTATATATATCTAAAACAGCGTCAATTCCTTAGTTGGCATATCCGAGTTTGAGGAAAAAAACAGGTTGGTTTGGCTTCCTTTTCTTCCGTAATGCAATCTTCAAACTAATTGAAGTTTGTTTTAAACAAAGTTAAATTTATCTTTATTGTAACATATGTTGAGTAAATATTTAAGGATGTCACTGCTTTGTCGGAATACATTTCAATATCAACATTAGAAGCACCCAATTAGGGCTTCACTTTCCTTAAATAGCGATGCATTGCAATATGTAATTTGATATAAAACATCAGATGCATTTTATTGTTTTCCTTTATTTTTTCCATCCTTTTAATTCAGCTGATAATTCCCTCATGCGTTGCCTCTTTAAAGTACAACAGTTGAAAATAATATTGACAAAATAAAACAGATAGATTTCATTCTAAAATTGATTACCCTATGTATGAAATTGTAAAGTAAAGTTATTAATTCAGTCAAATTAATTTTTGAATAATCCAAATAGTAAAACCTTGCCAAAAGTGGCACTTTATCTTGAATCCTTGAAGCTCTTGGTCTTCAATACTGTTCATTATCTCCATATCTTTCGTTTATTTTAGATTTAGTTCAGAGTCTTGCAATAGACCTATATTCGTATGACCCCATCGATTGAATTTATTTGTCGATCGTCTGCTGTATTCCAAATTTTGAAGAACCAGATAAAGGTTTTCTAAACAAACTTTAAGATCGCTAAGTCACAAATCAAGCCAATTGCATGATTATCATGTCCAATTCAAAATCCAAGCGCTGAATAAGTAATGAATACATTTTTAATTAAAGAAAAAAAAAATCGAATGTTAATACCGAAAAAGCCTCAATTAGCTTTGGTAATGGTACTCAAAATTTGTCTTCCTTCTAGTGGAAGTATTATTAAAGATCAGCATTTTATTAACCTATCACGGATTCCGGATTTATAAAAGCTTTCAAAATACCAAGCTATTTTAATGTTACCATGAGAAAGCAAGAAAATAATATTAACATAGTTCATTTGTCATCTCCGCGTCAAGAGTATTGAGGTGGAAGAGGATGAAGGATGACGGTTTAAATATGAAGGGAAGACTTCGACACACAGTCAGAATCGATGAGGAGTTTTAGAAACATATAAAGGAATCGGATTAGACAATTTAAACAGAAAACACGAAGAATGTTTTCTTCTGGTTTTTAGTTAACCGAACCTAATGAAAGAAATAAAAACTGTAACAACTTTTGCAGTAAAATACCAACGAACAAACATTTTCTCTTAAAAACAAACAAATCTAATTTAAATGAAATATATGGAGATGAAGGATAATTATGGAGACGAACAGTATTCAAAATCAAAAAACCATAAAACAATACAAAACAGGAGCAGAAGGATATGGAGATAACGAACAGTATTCAATCTGAACGTCCATTAAACAATATACAAAATAAGAGCAGAGCAAACACGGACCTCTGAGGTGGGATCAGGTGCCATGGAGGAGTGAGCATCCCCTGCCGACCGGTCACACCCGCCGTGTGCTCGTTGTCATGATCAGGAAATAACGGAAAAAATCCGTCGTCAATTCAGTGTATAAATAATGGACTAACAATTGGTATGAAAAACGTCAGTCAGCATATGACTCAATGATAAATTGTATTTGCTGACAAGGTCATTGTATCGACCATAGAATTTACGAAATGATGACATTAAACGAGACTGTTGATATTCTTGTTTCATCAACTTGCTTGTCAATAATTTACCTCGTTTAAGAAATTGTTCATACGTAGAGCACGCTCTTGCGTATCGAATCAACTGAGATATATATACTCCGTATGCAGGTGATGAAGGTATATTGCTGCATAAGTAAGGGAAGTTGACGATAGAAAACTTAAAGTCATCACGTTTATCATATAGCTTGGTTGTTAGATCACCATTAGTGTCTTTTTCAAGTAAAATATCCAAGTATGAAGCAGAAGTGTCGGACTCTGTGGTATCTTTTATCTCAAGTTCACCAGGATATATCGTATCGACGTAGGAATGGAAATTATCATTATTAATTGACAATACGTCGTCGATATATCTAAATGTCGAGTTGAAGGCCACAGCAAGTGTTTTCTTCTTTTCACGCATAAGATTTTGTATAAATTCTGCTTCATATGAATATAAAAATAAGTCTGCTAATAACGGAGCGCAATTTGTACCCATGGGAATTCCAATAGATTGTTGGAATACCTGGTCTCCGAAAACCACATAGATATTGTCAATCAGAAACTCAAGCATCTTCTTGATGTCAACTTCAGAGTACTTATGTGTGCAATCAGAATCTGTTTTAAAAAAATAATTTTTCAAATGACCAATGACGAGATAAGTAAATTTACGAGTTCCATTTTTGTTGAAGAAGCAGCTGTCAATGATACCAAAAAGACTGGATTTTAATTTGTCGTGGGGAATCGTTGTGTATAAAGTTGAAAAGTCGTAAGTTTTTAAGCTGTTGATTTTAGTGAAGTCTTGTGATTTCAAATTGTCCAAAAGTTCTTTAGAATTTTTAAGTATCCACATCTGATTTACACCACTTCTTGTGTATATAGTTGCACAGTACTCTTGAAGTTTTTCCTTCACTACTGTCAATATTTTAGTGAGAAGTAACGAAAGAGGCTTGGTTGAACATTTACTGGAACCTGCAATGTATCTTTGTTTGTAAGGATTCTTATGAAGTTTCGGAATCCAATATATATAAGGTAGTTCAAATTCATTTTGGCTCTGTGGAATATTAAAAGTATTCAAAACTGACAGGTGATTTTGAAGAATTTCTTCCTTAGAAAGAGAAGTATGAGTATAAGTAGGATTACCACTTGTAGAATTGAATCCAAGTTCTTCTAGAATGCAATGTATATAATGAGCCTTACAAACGAAGACAATGTTGTTACCTGCTTTGTCGGCAGGAACCAGTACGTACTGATCGTGTAATCTATCCAATTCTTTTTTCACTTCTGGTTTATTGAACACAGAAGGATAGATGGTTTTCATTTTGCCCCTCAATCTTTTGATACGTGACTTTAACATGGATCTGATACATTTAATCCATTCTGACAAGGTGTCAATGTCTTCTTTTTCATATTTGGCCCATCGTCTGGCGTAATTTTCAACAGAATCCATAATATTTATGAAATTCCGACGCCAGTTGAAGGATCGGGGTTCCCTATATTTAGGACCTTTTAAAATAAGTGATCTAAGGTCCTCATTACGAACTATATTAACGTCACCTGTAATAACGTGTCCAGCAGGACTATAGTTATAGGGCGAAGAAGAACATGAACACGAAAGGGGATTATTTTTCAGATGGTCGATATCCAGGCCATGTAAAGTGTTTTTGTAATTGAAAAGTTTGGAAGCAATGGTCGATGTATATTTGTAGGAAATACATGGTGTAGTCTTTAACTTGAAATATGGTGGAATACAAGACTGGACCCTTTTGTGATTAAGAATATTACTTATATTAACCGCGTCAATTCCTTTATTGGCATATTGAAGTTTAAGGAAAAGACGGATTGTTTTAGCTGCATTTTCGTATGTGAAACGTGCGGGTTTAAAAAGCCTATGATATGCAATATCCATAATCACAGATCCGAGCCTATATTCAGGTGACGAGGAATCTAAAATTGGATGTTCCTTGGCCTTTTCAAGAAGACTATTTAAAAGATATTTAAAAGATTCAAAGGGACAGAGTAAAGTTTTGTTCGAATATGATGTAGACCTAACTGTTGATTAACATAAGGTAGTAATGAATCAAAAGAGACGTCGTGTATTGAAGGTTTATTGTACCAACGATGTCCATGACTACGCTTACGTCTCTGAGTATTGCTAAAAAGTCCCATCACATTTATATTATTACACTGCGGGCTTGAGAGATTTCCAACACTATCGACATTGTCATTACATCCATAGGGAAAGGCTGTCCCTAGTTTCCTAATCCAAAATTCTTCTCGTTGTCTACGGAAAGGTGTACTCAACGACGGACTATATGTGTGGTGATAGATCTTTTCGAGAATTCTAACTTTCATTGATAAAATAGAATGATCAGGTGAATTAAAATGTTTATATAAAAGCTGCTGACCACCATGATTTTTTTGAAATCGATGACCTGATATTCTTTTGTTAAGCGATCCTTTGGTTTCACCGACATAAATAAGTCCACACAGATTACATTCTATTCCATAGACAACATTAGAAGATTTGCAGTTCAGATTTTCCCAAGTTTTGGTATAGAAGCTCTGTCCAGTAAGATTACTGGTGAAAACAGAGCAAACACGGACCTCAAAAACATCAGAGGTGGGATCAGGTGCCATGGAGAATGAGCATCACTGCCGACCGGTCACACCCGCCGTGTGCTCCTTGTTATGATCGGAAAAATAACGGAGAAATCCGTCGTCAATTCAGTGTATAAATAATGGACTAACAATTAGTATGAAAAACGTCAGTAAGCATTTGACTCAATGATAAATTATATTCGCTGACAAGGTCATTGTATCGACCAAAGAACTTACGAAATGACGACTTTAAACAAGACTTCTGATATTCTTGTTTCATCAACTTGTCTGTCAATAACTTACTTCGTTTTAGAAACTGTTCATACGTGGAGCATGCCCTTGCGTATCGAGTCAACTGAGAAATATAAACACTGTATACAGGTGATGAAGGTGATGAAGGTATATTGTTGTGTTAGTACGGAAAGTTGACGATGGAAAAGTTAATGTCATCAAGTTTATCATAGAGCTTGGTTGTAAGAATCCGAGTAACGTCTTTTTCAAGTAAAATATTCAAGTATGAAGCAGATGTGTCAGACTCTGTGGTAATTTTTTTTTCTCAAGCTCCCCAGGATATATCTTATCGACAAAGGAATAGGAATTACCATTGTTAATTGACAATACGTCGTCAATATATCTAAATGTTGAGTTGAAGGCCACAGCAAGTGTTTTCTTCTTTCACGCATAAGATTTTGCACAAATTCTGTTTCATATGAATACAAAAATAGTCTGTTAATATCGGGGCGCAATTGGTAACCATGGGGATTCCAATAGATTGTTGGAAGACCTGGTCTCCGAAACCACATAGATATTGTCAATGAGAAACTCAAGCATCTTTTTGATGTCAATTTCAGTGTATTTGTGTGCAACAAAATAATTTTGCAAATGACCAATGACAAGGTAAGCATATTTACGAGTTCCATTTTTATTGAAAATGAATAAATGAGTTCCATTAAAGTAGCTGTTTAATTTTTTTATTTCAATTTATCGTGGGGAATGATTGCGTAAGAATTTGAAAAGTCGTAAGTTTTTAAGCTGTTGATTTTGGTAAAATCTTGAGATCTCAAATTGTCCAAAAGTTCTTTAGAATTTTTGAGTATCCACATCTGATTCACACCACTTTTTGATTATACTGTTGCACAGTACTCTTGAAATTTTTCTTTCACTACTGTCAATATCTTAGTGAGGAGTGAAGAAATTGTACATGTATACGTAGAACATCCTCTTTCGTTCTCAATCAACTGAGAGATATAAACTCCGTATTATGGAGGCGATGAAGGTATATTGTTGCATAAGTAAGGAAATTGACGATTGTAAAGTTAAAGTTATCCCGTTTAACTTAGAGCTTCACTGTGAGATTACCATGAACGTCTTTATCAAGTAAAATATCCAAATATGAAAAAGATGTGTCAGGTATCGTTTGTCTCAAGCTGACCTGGATATGTCATATGGACATAAGAATAGAAATTTTGTTTTGCCGAGAAGTGTCGTATAACCATTGAATATTTTAAATAAAAAGAGAGAAAAAAAAATAAACACACAATTAATGATAAATATTCTAACTCAGAAGAAAATACGCGACAATTAATTAACAAGCAATAATCATGAAAGTAATATGCATGTTATTGGTGAAAAGATTTATCAATCGAAGAATGACCTATTTATTTTTGTGAAAAAGATTGAGGAGACTGCTAGCGTAGGAACATGAATATTTTCATTTGAATTTCATTGGGTTAAAAAAGATCTTTAAATGATCACTATTAAACCTTAATTAGAGTTTCCTGAACGTATTACTTACACTTCATTATCCGAATCATTTGCTGTAATGTTGTATTTACTTATCATGAATGGAACTATATTTCATCTGAACATTTGTGTGAAGCGACCCTGACTTTAGTAATATATCTGGAATAGATAGTAAGCACTGATCAAATGTATTTAAAATGGGATTGATATTGTCTTATTTCATCTACATGAGCCTGTGTACACTGACGCCATGCGAAATTCTGATAACATGTGCGTGACATAAAAACAATGTGCAAAGAAAACACGATATATATATTGCTTACATTTAAAAAAAAAATTCTTTCTCCTCTTTAGTAGAAATCTCTCTCTCTCTCTCTCTCTCTCTCTCTCTCTCTCTCTCTCTCTCTCTCTCTCTCTCTCTCCGCTTTATATTTCATCACGTGAGTACAGTGCCAAACGATGAATCTTGTATGCGCGATATCGTTTCATGGATGTTCTGTGTAGAAATAATTTACAGGGATTTGAAGAATTTCTGTAAAGGGACAAAATCTTCCCGTACTAATTTTATATGAATGGTGTTAGATATTTTTATTATTATTAATACACACCAAGACTTGTCGACAATTTCAAAGATTAAGGAACTCAAGTTGTTCTCAGATTTACAAGAGAACGACAAGTAAAATTGATGCAAAGGATCAAATCGGCCGCAAACAAAATTAAGCATTTAAAAAATTTCATTCACAATTTTAAAAGCGTCTATGCAAGGAAATCACGTCAGGGATATTCCAAAGCGAAATAATTGAAAAATTCTTATTTCATGCTGTATTCAAAGCAAAATATATATAATATTAAAGAATTAAATAAATAGACATTTTACCACATTTGCTTTTATATAGATTATAATAGATAATAAATTCATCCATGTATAAAAATGTCAATACAGGGACGTAGCATCGATTTTCAAAGTAGGGGGACAGCCAGAGAAATTTTATCCTACTCGAGAAAACTTGACAAGCAAAAAAAAAAAAAAAAAAGAAAGAAAAAAAGAAAGAAAGAAAAGGAAATTGTTTTCCAAACCTGAAAATCGTATTTGACTTCTTGCTGTAACTATAAGTATGTGTGTTTGTGTGTGTGTGTGTGTGTGGGAAGGGGGGCTTCAATGAACATTTTAAATAGTTAAAAAATTATGCTTTAAAAAAGTGAAGGGGGGCAGCCCCCCATGTCCCCTGTTGCCACGTGCCTGCAATGATGATTGATGAATGATAAGAATTTATTGTCATCAAAATAAAGATGAACTACGTGCTGATACCCTGGACATTGGTCACCTGATAATCGCCCATGGTTTCTGCAGAGTAGGGTATGCTGCCGGCAAAATCATGAAAATGTAGAAAAAAAATATCTTGGTGTCATTTGCAGCTGTAGAGCATGTTCAAAACAATTTTTACTAGTTGAAAAAAAATTAAAATTTTATTCACTATGCACTTTTACCACGTCATTATTATCGAGAAAAATCATGACTATTTCCTTTCATATCTTACACACTCTCAGACTGGGGAGTATCTATTGTAAACTCTTTTTATATAACCATTAATTATCAATTATCTGATGAGAAGTGAAATTGAATTATAATAACAACAATTAATACTTAGTTTAAGCGAGTTTTTAAAAATATTTTACTCATGATTTTTACTTGTTATCATTTAAGAATTATTTTATTGAACTAATAAAAAAAAGTCTCATTTCCCCCTGTGCACTTTCTAACACAACCACAAATAGTTCGGCCGCTTCTGCGGTTGATAACAACTGTATTGAACAGATGATACAAACAAAAACGGAAACCTGAATAGGTGTATATTTTTGGTCCTGTTCTTTTTATGCAAATGACGCAGATAAATAATTAGGAGATTGTAAAACATCCATGATATTAAAATGTTTACGTTTTTTGCAACCTTCCGTATTAATTGCGTGGACCCTGAGGTCCACGCAGTAAATATATAAGCGAGGTTAAACCGGATGCCATGGGCAAATGACAGGCTACGCATGCGCGAGAATGCTGGAGAGTTCGCACCGTAGGTAACTTGACCGTAGAATAATTCGCCCTATTCGATTTAGAATATGCCATTCATTTGCGAATCGCGCTTTCAATCCGCATATCGCATTTACATATTTATTGGCGGATCCGAAATTCATATACTTTTAACTAAACTTTGATTCTATGGTACAAGCATTTTTAAAAAGTGGGAAGAACTTGCAGTAAACAGATACATGTAACTTAACAATCTGAATGAAAAATTCAACGACTAGTTGTAGCTTTTAAAAGATAGAACAAGTTTCATCGGCATTGGTTTTGTGCATCAAGGCTCGCAAAATATTTTTATTACAGCAATCCAACACCGTTTGATAGAGGTCTATATATATAGCAACGGCTTTTAATGTGTGTGTGGGGGGGGGGGGGGGGTCCGACAAAAAATCTGCGTGCTACAGAGCTGTGATGCACGTGAACCATCAGATCTCTATTTTTCCCCTCATAGATTTCTTCCCCATAAATCCAGAACAGATGTCAAGTCCCAGCCATTATGGGCTACATGTATCAAAATAGCCCGATTTTTGAAACTGACAAAACTAAAGGTCGCTAATCGGAGATAAAATTTAACAATTTTGCTTTGAGACTACAATTAGTCAAAAGTAGGCAGATCATTGTGAACAAACCTACCTGAATATTCACTAAACCTAGAAAAATTTTTAATTAAATTTCGGTTAGAAACACATGCATATGGTCCACGTATTGCAGTCCTTTTTTAAAGGACAGCAACTTGTATACAGTGTATATGTTTTTTTAACTTCAAACCCAATTATGAAGAATGAAAAATTAAAATGTACCGGTGAAACCTGTTCATTTTACTCAGTGAAATAAGAATCAAGCTGTTATTTTCAATTTAGAAAGAGATCCCAACCAAGGACGTCCTGAGTATACTTGAATATCAATATAAATGGTCAATACAGAGTCGCTGTTCTTGTTATAACTGCATACAGAGTCGCTGTTCTTGTTATAACTGCATACATACCAACTTGATATCATAACAAACACTGTTTTGTTGATAATTTTATTGGAATAAAATATAATACTAGTAAATGGGACTTAACGAACAGTATTCGAGCTCAGAAGTCTATAAAAAATACAAAATATAGGAGCAGAACAAACAGGGATCTTCAAAACATCAGAGGTGGGATCAGGTGGAATTGATAAAATATAAAACATGTAATTTACAAATCATAGTTACCTATCTTTTGACTGGGCGGAGTTAATTCGTTACGTACATGTAGTGTACAACGAATTTTTCCCTTTGTCCGATCATGACAATGGTAAGGTGCAATCAGTGGATGTGAGCGGAAGACAGGGAAGGCTTTTCCTCTATAGCACCTGATCTGACCTCGATCTGATAAGTTTAAAGGTCCGTATTCGCTCTTTTACCAATTTATACTATATATTTGTCCGTATTCATTCTTTTACCAATTTATACTATTTTTATGGATTTCTGAGGGTTTTTCTACGTTATCTTTACAGTTCTTTTATGATTAATTCCAGTTTATTTCAGTATTTTACTTTGTTTTCTGCAGCGCTGTTTTGTCACTGGATGATGTGAAAAATGAACATATCATTACTATTGTCAATGCACTAGTAAACCACGCCGGGGGGTTTTTGAATATAGAATTTTCACGCTTGTTTACTAGCTTTAAAATCAATGAAATTATCAAAAAAAAGCGTAAATATGATTTTAACTATAAATCCTGAAGGCGAATGCCAAAGCAATTATATGGATGTAGTTTTAACAAAATATGTGCATGTCATTGACATGTTTAGGTCTACCAGAGAGCAACGCGAGAGTTTAATGCTCAAGCGAATAAAAATACATCCAAAAGTCTTTACTTTCAATTACTTTCATGCTTACAAATTCTTTTAATGTTTTCTAAGAAATTCTGACAAAAATGAGAGAAAATGTTCCTTCTCCTGATCGATTTGATTCGATTTTTCCCAAATTTGATAGATTTTTTTCTTATGACAGATTACATTTATTCCATTCTCGTACAGTGGGTTTTCTTGGCGGGTGTAAAATTTGGCGTTTTGTTTGCTCAAAGGTATGCCAATAATTTTGGTGTAATTTATTTAAGCGGACGCAGGGTTTCAGCTCCTCTTTGCAGATGGACACTAAGAAGAGTACTGACTATTTTAGCGATTTAAATTTTAGCGGATAATATCATCAAAACGCCAAATTGAGCCAAAATTAGCAACCCGCTAAAATAATTCGGTATACGGTAATTCATCGACACGCAAAACGAAAAAAAAGTAGATACAAAATTTGTAATGAGTTTTGAAGATAGGTTATGAAGTAAGGAAAACAAATAGAACAGATTTTGAGGTAAAAACCTATAAAATATATGATTGCACTGAATTGTTTTACAGTTTTATCGATTCGTCTAGGATTACTTGTATAATGTGAACATATAGAAACTAATAGACTCATTCAAGGTCATCAAGGAAGCTACTGGGTCAACATTAAAATTAGACATGCTTCTGGTCGCGTTATTGTGTGTGTGACCTTATTCAGAATTTATACTCTCTCTCTCTCTCTCTCTCTCTCTCTCTCTCTCTCTCTCAATATTTCAGGATAATTCTACGTACTACTATCTAGAATATATTAAGGTAAGTTTCAACAGGCAGGGTCCGTCGGGCAAGATTACCTCTAAAAACAAATAATGATCCTGCCTCCGAGCTCCAAGAAACACAGATTCCTCATAAAAACTGGAAAAAAAATCATGTATTTCAAAACTATTGTCCTACATATACCAACCCTTTACAAAGAAACAAATAATCATATTCTCTTATCTATTCTTTTAATCTGATTTTTTATTTATTGATTTTCGATTAACTATGGTTTTTTCCATTCTTATGTCGATACGATCCGCTTGCGACAAAAGATACCACAGAGTCTGACACATCTGTTTCATATTTGAATATTATACTTAAAAAACGTTAATGGTAATCTTATAACCAAGTTCTGTGATAAACATGATGACTTTAACTTTTCAATCTTCACCTTCCCTTACTTATGCAGCAATATACCGTCTTCACATGCATACAGAGTTTATATATCTCAGTTGATTCGGTACGCAAAAGCATGCACTATGTATGTACAATTTTCACAACGATGTAAATTATTGACAAACAAGTTGCTGAAACAAAAATATCAGCAGTCTGTTTAAAGTCATCATTTCGTAAGTTCTATGGTCGATACAATGACCTTGTCAGCAAATGCAAATTATCACCGAGTCAAATGCTGACTGACGTTTTTCATACCAATTGTTAGTCCATTATTAATACACTGAATTGACGACGGATTTTCCGTTATTTCCCAATCATGACAAGTAACACACGACTGGTGTGACTGGTCGGCAGGGAATGTTCACACCTCCATGGCACCTGATCCCACCTCTGATGTTTTGGGGGTCCTTGTTTGCTCTGCTCTAATTTTGCATTATTTAATAATTAATGAACATTTGAGCTTGAATACTGTTCGTTATCTCCATATATTTCATTATATACCGTGGTTTCATCAATATTCGTTGAGCACCAATTTTCCAGGATTTCGTTGTTGAGCTGATCCACGAAATTAAATATTCCTTGAATTAAGAAATATGATATTCATTTGTATAGACAATGCTTTTGTCCACGAAATACTTATCCTCGAAATACTTATCGCGAAAATGTCTGATTTACAAACTACACTAAAATTGATGCCAACGAAATGAAATCACAGAATTATAATTTATCTTTAATATTTCCTTGTAAAATGTATTCGTTCCCAACATTTGATATTTTGTTGGAGACCCTCTTCAGGAAATATGGAATAATCCCAGATCCGCGCACATCTTTACCACAAAGGAAAATCCTAATCAAAGAAAAGGCATTTTATAATTACTCTGTATCACAACTAGGGTAATAAAAAAATCAGAATGCATAACGAGAACCATATTATTTGTATCGAAAGACAAAGTAGTAAGGCAACCAGGGGTATAATAAACATCCCAATCCACTAGTGATTGCTAGGTAAGAAGGTTAATGTCTGAGAAGATCACAAGTTACTACTTCCGCATAACATTATCTCAGAATTAATGGACAATTTCAAAAATAAAAGGGTCGTCCAAAGACATCACAAACTTATCTCACAAACTTATTTTTTTAAAACATTGATAGTAAATGATGATATCGAACAACGAGGAATTTTATTCGTGCAAACATCTACCGCTAACTCTTTCTATCGACTTATTTTCAATCTCAATTAAGCGATCACAGAGTCAGTATATTAGCGAATGAGCTACTGTGATGGTAAGAAATTACGTCGAAATGCCTGCAAGTTGTTATTAGTCCCCTACCGGTGAAACCGGGGGGACTATAGGTTTCCTCTGCGTCCGTCCGTCCGTCCGTCCGTCCGTCTGTCTGTCTGTCCCCGTCAGTCTGTCCCACTTGGTTTTCCGCACTTTTTTTCTAAACGCTTGCAGATATTGAGCTGAATTTTGGTATGTGAGTGTATCTTAATGAGTTACA